>NC_089595.1:74872654-75144905 GCF_019320115.1 Miscanthus floridulus | reverse complement strand
CCACTACAAGCCTAGCCTAGTTCACTTCAATGCAAGACTCCTAAACAAGTCTAGTAGCAAGGTTTATGACTACTACTAGAGCACACAAGCTACTCAAGGCAAGCTAAGCAACTAATCGAGCTACACAAGATAAGCAACTACTCGAATTACACTACTCGACTAGGAGAGCTACTCCAGAACCTACACAAGCACAAGAATATCAATGTAAAATCAAGTGTGGTAGATAGAAAACCAAACGTGACAAGAGACACAAGATTTGTCACCGAGGTTCTATTGCTTTACAACAACCTACGTACTCATTGAGACAAGTCCTTGGATTCCGTGTTCTCTGCAAGCAAAACAAGTCCTCAAGCTTGACCATCAATGTGGGTGCCCACCTATGATGCGGTGAATCAACAAGGCACTCAAACTAGCCTCTTTATTTCACTAGAGTTGCCCTTTAAGATCTCCCATGGGGTGAGCGCAAAAGCCCTTGCAATCACTTGATTGGAGCAACCAAACAATCACCAATTGGTGCTCAACAATCTCCACCAGCTCCATGTGGTGGCACCCTAGGGCCTAGCGGCACTGGCGGCGGGGTCAGCAGTGCCTATTGAGGCCAAGTGGAACATGTCGCAGAAGGATGAGAGGGTTATGTCATGTTTTAGAAGGGCACAACCTCAATTACTAAAATACCCTCTATAATATATTTCTCAACTTAGAAAATAGAAAAAGGTGAAAGAACTTGGAGGTACTAAGGTAATTTTCCAACCATTGTAAAAGTCTAAAAGATCCCAAAAAACAATATTGTATCGAATTTTTTGACCATGTTCTTCTCTAGTGGCTTTGGTTAATGCAGTTGATGCTCCAGTCTATTATTCCCAAGTTGCATTTTGTCTTAGGGGCCATTTGGATCCTTTCATTTTGTAGGAATTGGATTCTACTTAACAGACTAGGCCATGTGGTTTAGAATTTGACATTCCATAACTTTTCAAAGTTCACATATAAGTCTATCTCAAATTCATAGGCGAGAGGATGGAAATTGATTCTATAGATCACCATGCCATGTTTCTACATTGCAACTTATAATACGGTCTTCAACTCGCTTCCCTATGGTAGAAATACAACACATAAGTACCTGTCTTGTATGGCCAACAATAATATATAAATATATTACATATACAACTATATTAGCTTAATTAATCTATGTCTAAATTATGATTACTAAAATGAATTCAGTTCCAAGGATCCTGTTGACAATCAAATTAGGCCCAAGCCAATTTAAATAGGCCCATGATAGTTTTGGCCCCATCTAAGGAAAACTCTATAAAGCGGCATGATATTAGTACCATATTGGTTTTCCTATGGGATAAGACCACCCCTACCCCTTATAAAATAAGGGTACATGGCCGATTGAGTTCCCATCTATCCAATCATCATACAAACCAATCTATCAACTCCTTTTACCCCTTTACTCCTCTCTCAACCCCTCCTGCTATTCAGCACGTCTCCCAACAAGATTTGTCAGCGTCCTAGGCGGCATTGCTGTCCTAGGAGATCCTCTATGTGCTCCTCCCCGACAGGTCTTTCCAGGAGAAGTTCGGGAGTGTTTTTTAGCCAAGAACAGGCTCTACATCGGCCTTATTAGTCTCTAGATCAGTTTGGTCAATTACGCTTTGTTCCTGTTGCGTTGTAGGTTGATCTACAACCTCTTTGGGCGTCCAAGACCCTGCTAGTGTGTTGGCTTGGGGTCACTTCAATGTCAACATACTTTTTGGTGGCTCCGCTAGGGAAAGCGAAACGATCCAAGAATAGATCTACTAGCGACATGGGAGGCAATGACGGTGCTGCTACAGGCAAGGGGGACAAGATGAACCCCTTCAATGAAGGTAACATGTTGTTTCCTACATCCATGGATGAGATTCTAGATGAGTTGCGCTAGAAGCTTCAGGCCAAGCTCGATGCCGATGTCAAGGATTTCTTAGAGAGCTGCACTAAGAATGGGCATGACATGGTCACTCAGTTCCGTGAACCCACCTACGGCGACGTTACAACCTCTACATCTTCAGGCGCTGAGGAGAAGGGAAGCGAAAAAGCTAAATATGATGACGAAGTATATACCGATGCTTATCCATCTCATGCAAATTATGCTAAGATGCTAGTTGATACAAAGAATACACTTACAAATACTATTCAGCATTCATTTAGTTTACTTAGTAGTCGTATGGATAAGTTAGAGAGCAAGACAACCGATTATGATCAATCGGGTGCCATGCAACAACCTCAATTTGGTATGCCTTTAATTTTTTATGAAAATCAAACTTCTCATGCATCTGCTAGCTAGTTTCAATCAGCCCTTTATGCGTCTGAAACTAATAAGGTCGATCAACCTGGTGCTAGCACATCTACACGTACAGGTGCTGGTGCACAAAGTTCAGCTTGAGCTCTTTGAACCAATTATGGAGCATCAACAAATAGAACTTCGGCGGGGCACAACACGGTTTTACCGAACCCACTGATGTCACCTAGCCAAGTTCCTACATTTAATATTGCCCCTGATGCTATGATAACCAATTTTAATGAGGCTTCGAATCGGCTTAAGGAGGATTTGACTAAATCTATTGAGAGTAGTTTAGGTGTGCAAATTGAACCTAGTAAGAATGCTTATCATAAGTTGTACCCTTCTACTTTTGATTTCATGAAATCATCCGATGGATGGAGGGTACCAGATTTTCAAAAATTTAGTGGTGAGGATAGTAAATCAACTATGGAACATATTAGCATGTTTCTTGCATAATTGGGTGAAGCTAGTGCTTATGATTCTATGAAAGTTCATAATTTTCCATTATCCCTTACTGGCACAGCTTTTTCATGGTTTACTTCATTACCACCTTGTTCTATTGGTTCATGGGCTGAATTAGAAGAAAATTTTCATAATCACTTTTATAGTCGTGCTCATGAAACTAGATTGTCTCATCTTGCAACGGTTTATCAAGGACGTGATGAATCTATCCATGATTTTTTCAAACGGTTTAGAGAAATCAAGAACCAATGTTTTCATTTAATGATTACTGGAAGAGACTTAATTGATTTATGCTTTGCTTGTTTACGTTCTAGCATTAAAGAAAAACTTGAGCATTATGAGTTTCGCAATGTTAACCAACTCATGCAAAAGGTCGTTTCAATTGAATCGCGCCTTAAAGAGTCTCATGATGCTTACAAGTCACATCATCAGGGTGTTCATATTATTGACGATTGTTCTGATTACTCTGATGATGATAACAAAGAATTTTTAGCTGCTGAAATTAGATGGCCAGCAGAAAATAAATTGGTTACTTGCCCTTCTCTCAAGCCGATTCATAAGAATCGGAATGAAGAAGTGAAATTTACTTTTGATTTCTCTAAATGTGACCAAATCTTTGATGAATTGTTAAAATTCTGTTATATTAGAATTAATTATACAATGCCATCAGTGGATGAGTTAAAGAGATGGACTTATTGCAAATATCATAACTCTTTTTCTCATGCCACTAATGATTGCAATGTTTTCCGTCGGCAGGTCCAATCGGCCCTTAATGAGGGACGATTGAGTCTTACTAAGATGCAAGTTGATAAGTCCCCATTTCCAATGCATATGGTTGAAGCAGGGGCTCTCACTATTTTGATTCGTCCAGAGCAAGCTGATAAAGCTCAAGGCAAAAATGTGATTATCGGTGAACCACGTGTTGCACCGAATGTCAAAAAGAATTCAGGGCGCAACGTGGTGCTTCAGAAGGATGATGAAGGTAAGAACAAGCTAAAGATCACCGCTGGATCAATGCAATATTTGAGAAGGCAGCGGTGGTATGAAACAGCGGTGGCACAACAGAGGCCGGCTAGGCTAACTCCAACATGCAGGGTCAGTCAGCTCAGCTGACCCAAGGGGTCGGTTTAGCCGACTCCACCATAGTGCTGGCCAAGTCAGCTGAGCCTACTGCCCTAGTCGGCTTAGCTGACTCTCATGGTTCCAGCAGCCCGAGTTCCTCTGGTGTTCGTGTTTTGCGCACGTTTATTCCATAATGGCCGAAGATTGGCACTTGGAAGACTAATGAAAAGAAGAACCAAGGAGAGTTGGTCAAGAAGCAATGCACTTTTGATAGGCTCATGACTAAGTACAGGCAACAAAAGGTCGATTCCCAGAATCGACCGTTAAAAAAGAGAGTCTACTCCACCTAAGCGAGAAGATGACAAGTCTAAGCAATTGGCGGTGGTGCAACCAGCAGCTCCACCTCAAAGAGTTGCTCCTTGTGTATCTCGCTGGGGTCCTCCAATTCCGTCTCCTGTTATGCCACAATGGGGTCCCTATGGAGTTTGGGTGCCGTATCCTTCGGCGGCGCCTATGCATAATCAACAAAGGTGGGGAGAGCCTGCTGGTCAAGTCCCAAGAACCTCCGTGTTTAACCAATTGAACCACGGTCAATCGAGCTCTGGTGGTGCAAGTCAAGACTTTGTGGCTCCACAAGAATCAGTAAAGGCATCGATGCAACAAGTTTATGTGCCTAAGAAGGTTGAGGCTCCTGTTATTCCCCTACCAAGAGCTAGACCTCAATCAGTTGTCACAATTGGCTCCATGGAAGCTCCTATCACTAATCATGATGGGCCAATTGTAATTGAAGAAATTTCATAATCTAAGTAAGATGAGGCTCCTAAAGATGTTGTTGGAGTTGAAGAAAAGAAGCGTGCCGAAGGAGATTCCAAGTATCATCAACCCATATGGTGTCCTCGTGGGTTGAATAAAACTCAACGGCATAAATTACAGCGTGCTTGGCATAAGTAACATAAGAGGGAGAAGCTTGCCAAGATGGAGGGTGAAATCTTCAACCCCATACATGTCGAAATCTCTCCAAAAGATCAAAACACCGCTGCTGCTGCTAGCAAATCGGCTCAGCTGACTCCTATGTTGAGTCAGTCGGCTAAGCCGACTCCTGAGTCAGCTGAGCTGACTACACCTGCCCCTGCCGCCTTGGATGCTCCAGAGTCGGCTAAGCCGACTCCCTCTACTTTTGCTGCTCTAGAAGATCCAGAATCGGCTGAGCCGACTCCCACTATTCGGGGTGCTTTTGAGGTGTCCTCCGATGATTTCGCTTCTACCATTGCTGCCCTGGTTGGCATGGAGGTCCTTGAGGTTCCCGATGAGGAGATGGTTGACTATGAGGCCACTCTAGAGAGGGCGGAGGTCAATGTGGTCTATATGTCTGCCGATTACTACATTCTTGGAGATGATTCGGCGGCGGAGGAGTTTAACTTCATAACGGAGAGTGCTATATTTTAGAAACCAGATGACTCCGTCAACCATCACAAGCCTCTGCATGTGAAGGGCCATATCAATGGCACTCCGGTTCACAATATGTTGGTAGACAGTGGGACGATCGTGAACTTGATGCCATATCTACTTTACAAGAAGCTCAGTGGCACTAATGAGGAGCTGATCAAGACCAGCATGAATATTAGTGGTGTTGGAGGAGGTGCTCCCATCTTGGCTAGAGGAGTTGCTAACATGGAGCTCACCATTGGAAGCAAGACTTTGGCCATGGCGTTCTTCATCGCCGATGTGCAAGGTAGCTATAACTTGATACTTGGGCGTGATTGGATTCATGCCAATTGCTGTGTATCATCTAGCTTGCACCAATTTTCATCCAATGGGTGGGAGATGTTGTTGAGGTTGTGCATTTAGATTCATCGGCTGACGTTGCTACAACCGATGCTCCTACACTCAGGGGGAACAATGCTATTGCCTGCTTATCTGGTAGAGATCTTTCTAGCTATGAATTTATTAGTGTTACTAAACTAGGCTTTGTTCCTGTATCTCTAAAGCCGATTGATAATCGGCTCAATATCATCATGTAATCATTTATTGTAATGGATGCCAACGTTGAATGGTAAAAACATCGTGTTGAACAGTATTGGGCTAATAAGATCGATGCCTGTGAAGCTATTGATGATTTTGATGAGCTTGATAAGTTGGGCCAAGGTTTTACATCGATCGACCCTGTGGAATAGGTTGATATTGGGGATGGCTCTGTGCCCCGGCCGACGTTTATTAATCAAAACTTGGAAACCAATTATAAAGTTGAGTTAATCGCATTTCTTAAGGAATATGTTGATTGTTTTGCATGAAATTATACAGAGATGTCTGGATTGAGCCAAGTGCTTGTTGAGCATTGGCTGTCCATTAAGAAAGGATTCATGTCTTTCAAGCAACACCCCAATCGCTTTAATTATACAATCTATGACCGGATTAAAGAAGAGATTAATCGGTTGTTGCAAGCGGGGTTTATTCAGCCATGCAGGTATGCGGAATGGGTTTCTAATATTGTGCCTGTTGAGAAGAAAGATTTTGGGAAGATCAGAGTCTGCATTGATTTTAGAGATTTGAATAGAGCCACTCGAAAAGATGAATATCCTATGCCTATAACCGATATGCTTATCAATGATGCTTCAGGACACCGGGTTATTAGCTTTCTTGATGGTAATGCTGGTTATAATCAGATTTTCATGGTCGAAGAAGACATGTCTAAGACGGCCTTCATATGTCTTAGGTTTGTTGGTCTCTTTGAGTGGGTTGTGATGACATTTGGGCTGAAGAATGCAGGTGCTACTTATCAAAGAGCTGTGAATTTGATTTTCCATGATCTAATTGGGGTGATTATGGAGGTGTATATTGATGATATTGTTATCGAATCGGCTGCCCATAAATCTTATTTGGCCAATTTACGTCTTGCTTTTGAGAGGATGCGCCACTATGGATTGAAGATGAACCCACTCAAATGTGCTTTTGGAGTATCGGTTGGGAAGTTTTTGGGCTTCATTATTCATGATAAAGACATAGAGGTTAATCCCAAGAGGATAGAGAAGATCAAGAAAGTTGAGGAGCCAACATGCAAGAAGGACTTGCAAAAGTTCCTAGGGAAGGTGAACTACTTGAGAAGATTTATTGCTAACTTGTCCGGGAAAATTATTCCTTTCACTCCCATATTGAAGCTGAAGGATGAATCTGAATTTACTTAGGGGGCAAAGCAACAAGAAGCATTTGAGAAGATAAAGGAATATTTGTCAACACCACCGGTTCTTCGTGCACCTAGAAGAGGAGATCCTTTCAAATTATATATTGTTGCCGAAGAGAAGATAATCAGGGTTGTTTTGACTCAAGAAGACAAAGGTAAAGAATATGTGATTGCGTATCTTTGTCTTCGTCTTCTTGATCCCGAGACAAGGTATGCCCACATAGAAAAATTATGCTTATCACTATACTATGCTTGTGCTAAGATAAAACATTATCTTTTGTCTAGTACATGTGTTGTTGCTTGCCAGGCCGATGTGATAAAGCACATGTTATATCGGCCAATTCTTCAGTGGAAGGATAGGCAAATGGGCATATGCACTAATTGAATATGACTTGACTTTTGAACCATTGAAAACATTAAAAGGTCAAGTTCTTGCTGATTTTATTGTTAAGCATGGTATTGATCTAGATGATGATATCAATTATCTTACTTTTCACCCCATGGAAACTTTATTTTGATGGATCGGTTTGTAAAGATGGCCAAGGTGTTGGTATTATTCTTGTTTCTCCCAGTGGTGCTGAAATTAGAATGTCAAGTCGATTAGATTTCTATTGTACCAACAATAAAACCGAATATGAAGCCCTCTTATTTGGATTGATCATGTTGCTTTCTATGGAGGTAAAACATGTTGAAGCCTATGGTGATTCTTTACTAGTGGTACAACAAGTTGCTGGTGAATGCAATGTTTAGAAGGATCACTAAGAACTTGTCTTAATGCTTGCCTTGATATTATTGGTTATTTTGCCGAATTCCGAATTCGGCATATTCCGAGGCATGAAAATCAAAAGACCAACATGTTAGCTCAACAAGCATCTGGCTATGACGTCGGTGGGTGTAATTTTCATATTCAAGAACAACCGATGCATGAAAAAAATATTTTTTCCCGTGTAGGTACAAATCAGTCAACTAAGCCGACTAACCAAGTCGGCTCAGCCGATTCCCTCTTTGCTGCAGCCAAGTTGTCTAAGTCGACTGCCCCAGTCGGCTCAGTCGACTCCCCTATGGCTAGCCCGGTTTACTTCACCAGAGAAGCTCCCAAATTGGTCCGACATAACTTCTAGTAATGTTCAGGCCGATTTAGAAGATTGGAGGACTCATTTATTGAGATATTTACATGATCCAAGTGCTAGAATTGATAAAAGTGTTCGACTGGAGCGCTTTCAAATATGTGTTGCATAATGATGAGCTTTATAGGAGAACCACCGAAGACTTGTTGCTTAAAGTGCTTGGGATCAGATCAAGCAAGAGTGGCTATGGGAGAAGTCCATAAAGACATTTGTGGTACGCATCAAGTCGGCCCCGAAGATGAAGTGATTATTACGTAGAGCCGGTTTCTATTGGTCCTACTATGATAGTCAATTGCTTTCGTTACTACAAAGAATGCGAAGAGTGCCAGAAGGTTAGAAATACTTAGCTTGTGCCTGCTGCTATGCTTCATCCTATCATCAAATCATGGCCTTTTCATGGTTGGTGGTTAGACTTCATTGGCCAAATTCATCCCCCACCTTCTAAGGGACACCGATTTTATGTTGGTTGCTACGGATTACTTTACTAAGTGGATCGAGTCAGCTCCTTTGAAGAATATGACACACAAGGAGGCAATTTAATTCATTACTAAGCATATTATCCATAGATTCAGCATCCCTCAAACATTAACTATAGATTAAGGGACATCATTTGTGTCTAAGGAGATGAGGGAATTTGCCGAATTATATAAGATTAAGTTGCTCAATTCATCTCCATCCTATGCTCAAGCTAATGGCTAGGCTGAGTCAAGTAATAAGACTTTGATCAAGCTTATCAAAAAGAAGATTGAAGAAAATCCAGGGAGGTGGCATGAAGTTTTGTCTGAAGCTCTATGGGTGCATCACATTTTAAGGCATGGTGCTACAAAAGTTACTCCTTTTGAGTTGGTATATGGTCAAGAGGCCGTGTTACCCGTCGAAGTGAATTTGGATGCATACAGGCTTGCTAAACAAAATGATTTATCTGTTGTTGTATATCATGACTTGATGATGGATAATATCGATGAGGTGACTAATGTGAGATTAAAAGCTCTTAAGGAAATAGAGAAAGACAAGGCTCGAGTTGCCAAGGCATATAACAAGAAAGTCAAGAGCAAATCCTTCCAAGTGGAAGAATTAGTGTGGAAAACCATACTTCCAATTGGATCGAAGAGCAATCAGTTTGGCAAGTGATCATCAAATTGGGAGGGTCCTTACAAAGTGATCAAAGTCATATTCGGTAATTCCTATCTGCTAGAGACATTGCAAGGTAAATGTCTCACAAGAGCAATAAATGGGAGGTACTTGAAAAAGTATTTTCCAAGCGTTTGGCAAGAAGCCTAAGTGCTCTCCAAGCAATGGTCGATACATGTATCGAACTTAGAACAAAAATGGCCGATGTATACATTGTCCTTAGCCACTAAGCAGCCGATGAGATGGGTATCGTTGTTGTTTGATTTTAAAATAGTGTTTTCATGATGCATCATTCACCTGAAAACAGGGGGACATATGTTGACAATCAAATTGGGCTCAAGCCAATTTAAATAGGTCCATGACAGTTTTGGCCCAATCTAAGGAAAAGTCCATAAAACTGACATGATATTAGTACCATATTGGTTTTCCTATGGGATAAGACCACCCCTACCCCTTATAAAATAAGGGGTACATGGACTATTGAGTTCTCATCTATCCAATCATCATACAAACTAATCTATCAACTCCTTTTACCCCTTTACTCCTATCTCAACCCCTCCTACTATTCGGCACGTCTCTCGGCGAGATTTGTCGGCATCCTAGGCGGCCTTGCTAGTCCTAGGAGATCCTTCACGTGCTCCTCCCCGATGGGTCTTCCCAGAAGAAGTTCGGGAGTGTTTTTTAGCCAAGAATGTGCTCTACATCGGTCTTATCGGTCTCTAGATCGGTTTGGTCGATTACGTTGTGTTCCTGCTACGTTGCAAGTTGATCTACAACCTCTTTGGACGTCTAAGGGCCCTACTGGTGTGTTGGCTTGGGGTCATCTTCAACGTCAACAGATCCAAACGGGGCCTTGGTGTTGTTCGATTTAACTCTTTTTGCTGGATCTTCGTGCAATCCTTTTATTTTGTATCTATTAGGACCCAAATACTTGTTAGTTCCATTCGATATGTCATCACTTCAATCACTAAAATTACTGTAAATATGACATAAGAGGCCATATTCCTTACATAGTATAAATACCACAAGCAAGTGGACTGTTAAAATACAATAGCACCCATACGCAAGCAGAAGTTCTAGTGTATACAATAGAAACACAGTATGGTTGCATAATGTTCATTAGCAGGAGCTTATTACATGGAGAGCTGCAGCTACAGATTTCAGTTCAGGTACTTATTAAACCAGTGGCTCATGTCTTGCAGAGCTTCCTTCGCACTTGTGACAGCGGATGCATCATCGTCGCTGTATCTCACAGCCCATCCATGCGCCACGCCAGGGAAAATTTTGACAAAGTGATCGATCTGCAGTGCAAAAAGAAATATTGGAGAACTGATGGTTCTGCGAAATATTGTAACCTGAACTGTGAATGCTCACATGATCCAAAAGGACAAACAATTTTTTTTGAGTTATAGTGATAGGGGTCGAAAAGGTAAATATGATCACTTTGGTGGCTTCAAAGTTCAAAATCAGAAGTAATAACTACTCTATTATTACTATTCTAAACAATGGATGACGAAACAGTAAAATACCTACTTAAGACACACCCCTCTTCTGTTGCTTGTAAAAAAGTATCTCAGAGCCAATTATTTCGGTACTCACGGAGTTTTGCATGCCAGTTTAATTCAGTGGAATCTGAACACTCTCATATACATGTAAAAGTTCTAGCTTAAGACAGATCAAGGTTTCAAAGATATTACTAGTACAACTTACCTCAGAGTTAGCTGAAAGAATTTGCTCGAACTGCTTTAACAATTCAGGCGGGGATGACCTATCGATTTCAGCTCCAAGTATGGAAATGGGGCATTTGACCTCTGAGTATTAGATTAGATAGCATATCAATGCATAAGCAATTCAAGCTCTTGCAGTATTAGAACAACATTATCGTGTCAGGGAATAAACTCTTGCAAAATAATTGACCTTTGATATCATCGACAGTTAGTAAAGAAGGGTGCAACAATACAGCAGCCTGGATCTCGTGAACTTTCGCAAGTTCCACAACCACCTTTGCTGAAAGAGGTCAAATTTCCAGTGCATATAGTTTAAGAACAGAGATAAAAGGAACAAAATAATGCTCACAAGGCATTTTTTTAGGTTGCAAAAAGCTCAAAATAAAATGTTGCCAAGAATCCTTCTTACCGCCCCAACAATAACCTGCAGCACCGATGCTGGACACTCCCTTCTCCTTTATAGCAGCAATTACTGGTTTTGCCTCTTCAAATGCATTTTGCTATTCATCACAAAAAAAATGCTTTTGCTATTAAAAGAGAGAATTTTGGGGCTTTGTTATATTTTTAAGAATATATGAAATCACAGACTAAGGAAACAATTGAGACAAAAAAGGAACCGTAGAAGTGCAGAACAATTATTGATTGTGAGGCCTTAACAAAACACTATCATTGGTCATGTTCGCTTGTCTTATAATCCGTACTTTTCAGTTTATTTTTTCAGCCAGAACAGTAGTTTTTCTCTCACAACAAATCAGCCGGAACAGTGTTTTGGCTTGTTTTTTCAGTGAAGCGAACGGGGCCAATGGAGAGAGCATTAAAGTCATGGTGAGTGCTACGACCAGACTGAAAGATTCGCTTGTAACAAAATACCGTTCGCCAAAGGAACTTATAGCTTAGGATGTCGTACGATATAGTAAGGCCCCGTTTGCCACAGTTCACTTTCTCGGTGAAATTGAACTGTTTTGAAAAAATTGTTTGGCAAAACAATTTTACCAACAGGTTCATGCATGGCTAAGAGAGGAAAATGAGGGAGAGCTGTGAAAAGCTATATTTTTCAACTTCACATCTCTAGCTCTCTCCATTCCTTTGTGAGAGCATAAAAAATGAGCTTCACCCCATGAGCTGTTTTGAAAAGGGGTGTTTGGTAAAAAAAAACAACTCACAGCAACTCATGAAGTTGTTAGCGAAGCTGTGGCAAACATGACTTAAGCCATTATAGCCTATAAAAGTCCAATTTGCAACCCTCAACTATGAGCTAGATCTATATTTCATCCTTCAACTATAAAATCATTCACTTTTCAACTCTCAACTACCAGAACAGTTTAATTTACAACCTTGCCTCAATTTAGAATGATTTTGATGAGATGGCATTGATGTGACAACATAACTAAAGGCTATATATAGTATTTGAATTTTAAAAACTTGAAAGTTACATAAATACTCCCTCCATCTAAAAAAGAATGACACTCTAGTTTTGCTCTATGTCAAACTATCTTAGGTTTGACCAAATTTATACAAAAGAATATCAAATATTTATAATACTAAATAAGCGTGATTAGATTCATCATGAAATATAGTTTCATGATGTCCCTATTTGGTGTCATAAATGTTAATAATCTTCTCTACAAGCTTGGTCAAACTTAATAGTTTGACTTAAAATAAAGTTACAACATCTTTTTAAGTAGATAGTAGTTTTTTAAATAAAGTATAATAGGACCTGTGCCAAATAGACACTAAAGTGTTTCAAACTAAACTAAAACGTTTCCATTATCTTGATCAAACTAAACTAAACTTTTCTATGTGCAACCGAACTTTACTGGAAAGAATTAAAATCATTTACAAATTATTGTATTTTAAAAGCCATGCTCAAATTAGGAAAACTAACCCATCTACTCATGTTCTTCCACTGGCTAGAATTATATAAGACATAATTATTAGAAGTTTATTAGTACCTACATCTAATCAAAATTACTTATCTTTGCACACACTCTCCACTTGTTTATTTTCCAACTCAATACATGTATAGATACCTTGTAATCTCTATCCAGTTAGGATGAACTTACCAATTACACTCTATATATTTTTTTATCCATATCCACAGTTTTCTCCGGTACATGGTACTTCATGTCTTCATTATACACTTAATTTAATATGTTACTTTATGCATTAGTATTCATGAAAATAATATCGAAAGTAATGTCTTACATATTGTTTCCATGTATATTAATACTGATTCTAAATGGTTAGTTAGTGCCATCGGTTTATGAGTCATTAAAGGGACAATTTTCATGATTATTGTAACATAGAAATATTTATGTATCACTCGTGCAGGCATGTATACTTGATCTGCGTCATTGCACAACATGTATGCTTACAAATACTTGGTTCGCATGATTGCACAACATGTCGGTAAATAAGGCTTAGATTTGAGGGGAAAACTTTAATTTAGTTTTAATAATGAAAAATGTGGGCAATTCAGATGCAAATTCAATGCATGACTCAATTATATCATAATAGCATGGTGGGTAATTCAGATGTGAATTTACAGGTTGTTATAGATTATGTTTAATAATTACAAAGATGGGTAATTCATATGCATATTTATATGGTTACTTCATGTGGGTTACTTTATATTGGTTTTGATAATGGCATTGGTTGATGATGGTTTTAGAAAATATAATAGATCCGATGAATATTAAGATTAAATGATTACTAGAGTTTGGGACTAATGACTAAAGTTTTATGAGAATTTCTATTTTTTCTAGTGTGTCTTGTGAGAATTAATATATAGGAGGCCTTCATTTACTAATAATAAGATTAGTATATTGCTTTTGAACAATTTTGAAGACAAATATATCTAAGTCGTACATGCGTATTAGAAACCAGGTTGCTTTGGAGAGTTTTAAATTTTCGTTATCACAGAAACATTTTTTAAACTTAGACTGCTATTTTGTGGTACAAGTGGAAAAAATAAAGTACTCCAATATACTAATTTATTGAATAAAATAAATATTTCGTAAGATTGTTCACCTAAACGATAAACTATCAATCACTTATCTTTAGCCATTCTTGAGCTAAATGGACAACTAAGCACAATAAATGTGCTATGGGGATCTCCCCCAAGTTTTTACCCTAAAAAAACTAAGCAGAATAAATGAGCAATTGAATGGAAATGCCCTACCACCATATAGCGTTTACACGGGCTATGTGGTCGTTTAGGTGAACAAGGACATCATGTCAATGGCATGTCACCCAAAGCTACCTTCAAATTTGAGCTAAGATTGAAAAGCGAAGATTTGATATTTAAGGGTAAAAAAGTGAACATTTTGTGAGTGAAGGTTGAAAAGTGTTCTCAACCCATAGTTGAGGGATGTAAAACTGAATTTTATTTATTTATGAAATGATCATTCAAGTTGAAACATTCTTTAGACTTAGATCTTGGGAGTAGGGATGATTTTTTTTCCAACATCGGTCCGTCAAGAGGTTCAAATACTAAACAGACATTCATACGTGAATCTAGGCTACGTGAATCTAGGCTAGGCATTTAATATCCTCACTGTATCTGATTCGGAATCTGAAGTTACATTTCTGATACCTATATGGGTGCGTATCAATATACAACACATCCAACTCTGAATCTCAGAAACAAACAAATACCAGTATTGTCTCTGTGTTTCATCCCTACTTGGGAGTTTTCAGTTTTGTCTTGATTTCTACAGGGCTGACACTATGAACCCCAAAATAAAGTACTCAGTAGCTATGAACTACACGAAAATTGCACATTCCCATACAACCAATTTACTACTATAATAAATAAAAAAACTATCAGAATAAGGTTGATGAGAAGGCAAACCGGATCATGCGACTGCATCCACATTCCAGGATTGTTGGTGCTGAGATCATATGGATCCCCATGCAGGAAATCGGGCACCACAACAAAGTAACCGGACGAAGCAACTTTGTCGGCTATCTTCCTTCGCGAGATAATTAAACGTGTAACATCAGTTACTAATGTAAAATACTAGTAAAATTCATAACTAAAGCTAATAATGCCATTCAAACTTTAAACAACCCATTGGACAAATTTTAAACCCCACAGGCCCAGGCTGAGGAAAGCGATTAACTCTATGGTTTATAGCAACTACCCAGTTCAGACTAGAAGGTCAGCAGAGTGAGACTAGCAGGTGCTCTTCTCTTGCGCTTTAACGAAAGAAAAGTAAAGGTAAATAGATCATCATATTCATAGCGTACCTCAGGTTTGTCGCTTCGAACCCTACAATAAGAAGAACGGATTTCAATGCTAGCAAATAAAAACACAAGAACTTTGAAGCTTGACTCGGGGGCTCGGGGCACGAAAGATTACCGAAGGCGTCGGAGATGAGGACCGACGGCCGCCTTGGACCCGGCGGAGCCGGTGACGTATGCCTTCTGCCCCCCGAAGTCGTCGACAACCTCTCCTCCTCCGCTGGCCGGCTCCAGCGTCGGCGGGTTCTCAAAGCAGTGCGAGCTTGCCATGCTCTCTCACACAGTTCTTTCTTTAGTTTTCTTTGTGGATGCTGTCTCGGGAGTCGGGACGATGGGATACACAGTATTTTTCATTTATATATATAATATATATACTCCTATATATAGATAGATGGATTTGAACCGTGAAGAGCTTTCGTCCAGAGAAAGTTAAAAGCTGGCCGGCGGCGCGCGCAGACGAGATTCGGTGGTAGAAAATACCGAGTGCTGTGATCTCACTGCTGACGCAATCACGCAAGGTCCATTCTAGAGATAGTGCGGGGATTTGAGTCTAGGTTAATAATAATCATGCCGTTATAAATTTATTTTTTCAAAGCACGTCAGTAGAGAGAGAGAGACCAAGTAGCCCCTTACTCAGGCTCAATGTCGAATCCTACTCATCAATTGTCGAGATGGATGTCTAACGTTTGAAGTTGTTGTTTGTGCACCTGTCCCCAATAGAAGACTGAGTGATTCCTCCTTCCTCTCACCCATTGACATATGGGGTCCATTCATCAGCACCTCCACTCCATGTCTCCTTGTGGTCTTCCCTATCTCCGACGTCTCGTGCCTCCGTGCACCCACACCGTCGTCCCGACCGTAGCAGTGTGCCCAACAGCTCGCACGGTCACCCATTGCTGTACGCACCGTCCTCCGCATCCTTACGTTGAGTCTAAAATGACTTATATTCAGATTGTATAGAGTAGGGGTGGGCATTCAGGTAACTCGGAAATTTCGGGATAGGTAATTCGGGTATTACAAATTGCTACATGATTTTGGCCTAAAAAAGCATTACTCGAAGTTTCGGGTATGAAGGTGACCGTGACGCCTAAGAGGGGGGGTGAATTAGGCAACTTAAAAATATAACTCCAAAACTATGGCTTCTTTTTCTAACCCTAGCAAAACCTATGCTAAAGATAAACTATCTAAATGTGCAACTACGATTTTGCTAGTGTGTTGTTATCTCTACCGCAAAAGGAGTAATACAATCAATGTAAATATGGAAGCTAAAGAACAAGGTAGAGATATGCAAACTCCCAGCGACAACTCTGGTATTTTTACCGAGGTATCGAGAAGCGCGCAAGCTTCCCCCTAGTCCTCGTTGGAGCCCCTCGCAAGGAATCCCATGCAAGGGCCAAGCTCCCGGTCGGGTAACTCCGTGGATAGCCTCGGGCCTTCCCACGCGCAAGTGGGCCTCCGACGTGCCTTCTGGCAAGCCTCTCCCGAATGCTCCCCGCCGTCTTCACTATCAAGCTTCCGACCGAAACGCCACGGGCCTTGTTTCCTCCGGTACACGGTGGCGGCCACACCATAAACTCGGTTGGTGTGATCTCGCAAGACTACAAGCCCCTCCGATGTACAACAATGGTGCGCGCAAGCACCGAGTGGTAAGAGGTATGCAAACCTCACTAAACACTAGGCCTAAACCTAGAGCAAGTGCATAAGCGGTGGTCTAATCAACCTAAGCACTTCACAAAGCACCTACGCTAATCACCTAATAAAACACTAAGCACTATGCAAGTGGAGATCACTAAAATGGTGTATCAACACCATTGGTATGTTACCTCAGCTCCACACTACTCAAATGGTCGGTTGGGGGTTGTATATATAAGCCCCACTAACAAAGTAGCCATTGGGGATGAAGTCTCGCTTTTCTGCTACTGATCGGACGCTGATCACGTCCTGACCAGACACGCGTCCGGTCATCCCGACTGTTGGAGCCGTGATCAATTGATCGAACGCTGTCAGCGTCCGGTCACATGCCACCGGATGCGTCCGGTCGCATTTTCGCCGCTCTGGAACCTCTCTATACTCGATCGGACTTTGCTTGTCTTACGTCCAATCGATCTGCCGCCAGCGTCCGGTCCAACATCCAATCACTGCTTCTGCCGAGCCTCTTGATCGGGCGTCCGGTCACTGTGCTACCAGCGTCCGGTCCAGTGTCTGGTCACTTCTATGAGCTCGTTTCTTCACGATCTTGCATACGGCTTTGTTCCTATCTTCATGCTTGGACTTTGCTTGATATCTTGATTCTTCTTTTGTGCATCTAGGGTCTTGCTTAAGGTGTTGATCATCAGATCATCAGGTCACCTTTGTCCAAGTCACGTCTTGTATCCTATTGAACTATAAAACAATCACTTACAAATTCATTAGTCCAATTTGGTTGTGTTGGTCATCAAACACCAAAATCCAAAGTAAATGGGCCCAGGGTCCATTTTCCGTATAATCTCCCCCTTTTTGGTGATTGATGACAACATGACCAAAGCAAGCAAATAATATAATTTTGAAATTTAAAAACTACCTACTTGCTAGTATGCAATGCAAGGGGCAAGATTATATGATGCAAAAAGATACTACTTGTAGACTATATAAAAAACTTATCTTGCACTTGCAAATGTCCCCATGTGGTATTATGGATTTAAGCCTTGCTTCCTATAAATTTTCCCATTACATAGGCTAATCCATAATCCACTATCCTCCCTTTCTCGGACCATTACCACTTGTAGACACCACTTGTAGACCATTACCACTTGTAAATGATCTAGCTTTTGGTCCTACTTGTTAATGTTTGCTTTTGTTCCTCTAAATTCTCCCCCTTTGGAATCAAACACCGAAAAGGAAGACATTAGTAGCATAAGGGAGGGTCAAACTTTATGATCCTGAGTGTAGAGTGAAGTAGATCATAAAATTTGATTCTCACATTATATAGACTAAGCTCTCCCTAAATATATGCATACATATGGTAGAAGACAAAGCATATGCATAATTGGCAAACTTTTTGCTCAAGGGAATTTAATCTATATAATGCATGGAGAAAGCATATAAATATCAAAATGAAATCAACATGATGATATTGATTTAGAAATACCACATGTAGAATCTACCACTTGCAATCGGTGGTGGATATTTGAAGTATGATGCTTAACTCCGGGGACTCTATTTTCCTTGCAATGAGACTACTACACACATGATAAGCTTGAAAAGGTGTTAGTCTTAAAGCATCGAACTTGTAGAGTAACCTCCCCCTAAATTTATGCACACAAGCATGGAATACTTGTAGGAAACATGCACATTGATTTTAGAATAAAAAATACCACTTGAAAGATGACATCACATGAATGTGAGAGTCATTTTCGAAGGACGATATTCAGGGAGAAATTATCTACAATTTAGACTTTGGCACATATTAGATGAACAATTGAAGGACAAGCTATGTGTCGTGCTCCTAAACAATTTTTAAACCATGTAGGATTGCTCCAAGGAATAAGAATGAAACCGAGCAAGCCTACCATATGAAATACCTAGTGTATGCATGACAAAATATATAAGAATACAAATGCAAACCTAGGCATGAAGAGTAACTAGATGCTAAAAGATACCAATTGTAGGAAAATTTAAATCTAATACCAATTGAAGTAAATTGAATCTAGTTAGCTAACATGGGAATGGGAATTTGGGTCCATAGTATTCACTAACCCACTTGGCAATGATTTTGTCCATCATGATGCACCCCATGAAATGCATCCATACTTTTGCCAAGTCTCCAAATTCCTCGAGGTCCATTGGACTTCTCACTTCCCTTTCGGGATCTAAACCTTCTTGGTGCTCTTCATGTTGAAGATGATTTCCTTTGGCACCCAAAAGCGTTTGACCCATTGTTGGCTTGCTTGCTCACCTTGATAGCCACCACCTTGTCATTTTTCTTCTTCTTTAGCAAGTATGGTGTGGAGACCTTCTTGTCCACCTTGGTGGTGTAGGTGTTGGAGAGCTTGCTTGTTTGCTTTTTCTCCTTCTTCTTTGCTCCTCTCCCATTCTTCACCTTGCACTCATAGGACTTGTGGCCTTGTGGCACACGTAGCAAACCACGGTTTGTCATTCATCAAGCTTCTTTACTCCCTTTGATGGTGTTATCTTGATGAAGTTAGGCTTGCTTTGCCTTGCCTTTCACTTGAGTCAAGTCCTTAGTGAGGTGAGCTACTTCTTGCTTGAGTTGCTCATTCTTCTTTGCAACATCTTGTGTGCATGTATCTACAACAACTTTCTCAACACAAACTTGGTTGCACAAGGATGAGTCTAAACATAAATCATTATAAGAAGTAGAGGCTTCCTTTTTAGATATGTTAAAACTTTTCTTTTTAGATGCCTTGGTGGGGGTTGTGCTAACGGCTTCAAGATTAGCAACTTTATTACTTAGCTCATCATAATGTTTGCACATGGTTTTCATTTTAGCAAGCAAACTTTTATAAGCATCTTGTGAGCTAGCTAACTTTTCTTTTAATTTTTCATTTTTCTTTACAAGTTGCTCATCATTGATTGTGCATGCATTTGTTGTTACACTAGCCTCAAGTCGCTCAATTTTAGTAGATAGTTCAACACTGAGATTGGCAACGTTCTCATATTATTCAAGCAATGTTTTGTACGCTACTTGTGAACTATCTAGCTTATCTTTTATCTTTTGGAGCTTCTTTTGTTGACTAGTGCAAATTTTAGTATAATTAAGATTTTGTTGCACAATTTCTTCATAAGAAGGCATTTCATCATCACTATCACTCTCACTAGAGGATGAGCTTTTGTTACCTCGTGCCATAAGGCACACACGTGAAGATCTTGATGATGAGTGCTTGTGCCCTCGCCTCTTGTGATGGTGTTCTTCTTCACTTGAAGAATCATCCCATGACCTTATTGATGTGAGGGCTTAGTTCCTGCACGTCTTCTTTGTCTTGGGTGTGGGCTTGTTTGGACAAACTTCCACAAAGTGCCCCAACTCGCCGCATCCATAACATCCTCTTTTTCTTTGCTTATTTCTTTGATTGGTGAAGATGATATCTTGAATTTGGATGGGCACATCCTTGACATTGAGCCTTTGGATTATCTTCTCCACCTTGTTGATAAGTTTGATTGATTCTTTATCAAGGTCGGAGGTGGAGGAGGAAGATTGATCATCATCTCTTGAATCTTCACCATCATCATCATCCTTATCTTCTTCTTCTTCTTCACTTGAGGAGCTTGACCTTGACCTTGTCTCAACTTGCTTGCCCTTCATCTTCTTCTTGCCACATGCAAGAGCTTTGCCTTTTCTTGATGAAGAGGCTTCTTCTTGACCCATCTTGCATGACATTTCAAATGCCACTATCTTGCCAATGACTATGGTCGGGGTCATGGTGCTCAAGTCCATCATGTTGTGAAGGATGATGACGATGCTTGCATATTTCTTTTGTGGTAGCATGGAGATGATTTTCCTCACGATGTCCGCATCATCTAGCTTTGTTAATCCTATAGAATGGAGCTCATTGATAATTAAATTCAAACGAGAATACATATCATGAACAAGCTCATCATCATTCATTTTGAAGAAATCATAGTTTTATTTAGCTAGATAATGTTTTTGCTCATGGACATTGCTTGTGCCGTCATGGAGCTCTTGAAGTTTTAGCCAAATTTTATGTGGCATATTTAAAGTGAACACTTGGTTAAATACATCCATGCTAAAAGATTCAAATAAGTAATTTTTTGCTCTAGCATTGAAATAAATTTTCTTTTCATCACTCTTCGTGGGTTTATCGGGATTCTTAATGGGTTTCATCCTGTCTCGAGTGACTCTCCAAACTCTCAAATCAACCGCCTCAAGGTAGCAAGCCATTCTAGCTCTATAGTAGGAGAAGTTAGTGCCATCAAAGTGCAGAGGCCTAGATGTATCTATTCCAACCACTCTAAATAGCGTCGGCTCAACAGTGGTTAAGCCAAAGGTCCAAATTGAGCCAACCTGCTCTGATACCAATTAAAGGGGACCGTGACGCCTAAGAGGGGGGTGAATTAGGCAACTTAAAAATCTAACTTCGAAACTATGGCCTCTTTTTCTAACCCTAGCAAAACCTATGCAAAAGATAAACTATGTAAATGTGCAACTACGATTTTGCTAGTGTGTTGCTATCTCTACCATAAAAGGAGTAATACAATTAATGTAAATGTGGCAGCTAAAGAGCAAGGTAGAGATATGCAAACTCCCGTCGACGACTCTGGTATTTTTACCGAGGTATCGAGGAGCGCGCAAGCTTCCCCCTAGTCCTCGTTGGAGACCCTCGTAAGGAATCCCTCGCAAGGACCAAGCTCCCGGTCGGGTAACTCCGTGGATAGTCTCGGGCCTTCCTCACGCGCAAGTGGGTCTCCGACGTGCCTTCCGGCAAGCCTCTTCCGGATGCTCCCCGCCGTCTTCACTATTAAGCTTCCACCCAAAACGCCGCGGGGCCTTGTTCCCTCCAGTACACGGTGGCGGCCAGACCATAAACTCGGTTGGTGTGATCTCGCAAGACTACAAGCCCCTCCGATGTACAACAATGATGCGCGCAAGCACCGAGTGGTAATAGGTATGCAAACCTCACTAAACACTAGGCCTAAACATAGAGCAAGCGCATAAGCGGTGGTCTAATCAACCTAAGCACTTCGCAAAGCACCTACGCTAATCACCTAATAAAACACTAAGCACTATGCAAGTGGAGATCACTAAAATAGTGTATCAGCATCCTTGGTATGTTTCCTCAGCTCCACACTACTCAAATGGCCGGTTGGGGGTTGTATATATAAGCTCCACTAAGAAAGTAGCCGTTGGGGACGAAGTCCCGCTTTTCTACTACTGACTGGACGCTGATCACGTCCTGACCGGACGCGTCCGGTCATCCTGACCGTTGGAGCCGCGATCAACTAATCGGACGCTGCCAGCGTCCGGTCACATGCCACCGGACGCATCCGGTCGCATTTTCGCCGCTCTGGAACCTCTCTGTACTCGACCGGACTCTGCTGTCCTACGTCCGGTCGATCTGCCGCCAGCGTTCGGTCCAGCGTCCGGTCACTGCTTCTGCAGAGCCTCTTGATCGGGCGTCCGGTCACTGTGCTACCAGCGTCCGGTCACTTCTGTGAGCTCGTTTCTTCGCGATCTTGCGTATGGCTTCCTATCTTCATGCTTGGACTTTGCTTGATATCTTGATTCTTCTTTTGTGCTTCTAGGGTCTTGCTTAAGGTGTTGATCATCGGATCATCACGTCGTCTTTGTCCAAGTCACGTCTTGCATCCTATTGAAGTACAAAACAATCACTTGCAAATTCATTAGTCCAATTTAGTTGTGTTGGTCATCAAACACCAAAATCCAAAGTAAATGGGCCTAGGGTCTATTTTCCTTACAGGGTACCCGATAATTCGGATTCAAGTTTTACTCGATATACCCAAAATTGACAAAATCAATAATTTTGCTAGAATTCCAGGAACATTTTAAAGCAATAAACAACAGTCCTTCGAATCATTTCATGTCTTCGTATCGATTAACAAAAAAAAATCAATTATCAAGCTAGTATAGATCTACATTGAGCCATACCAAATAATAGATTTACACTGTACTGAACCATTGCATCCCTTTTTTATATATAGAAGAGCAGAGATTTGAGATATTTCAGGTAATTCGCGTTGTTTGGGCATACGGCAAATTTATCCGAACTACCTGAATTAAATTTGGTTTTTATTACTATCCGAAACTACGATAGAGTATTTTGGCTTCAGGTATTTCGGGTCCGAGTTCAGATAATTCAGATATCAGGTATTTTGCCCACCTCAAACTATGAAGCGTCATATTTGAGGAAAAGAACACAATCATTCTGACGAGATATCTTGCAAGTCTTTAGTATTATTACGCTGCTATTCCCTCTTCACCGCAGCAACCAGACATGTACGAACGACCAAACCCGGTAGTCAGGCACTATGTTGAATTGCATCAGCAGTGAGATCACACACAGCACCCTCACCACTTTACTTTTTCTACAAAAGTTCTGATATAAAAGGCGACTTGGCGTGAACATTCGCCTGCTCTCGCTGTCCGCTTCACTCGATGCCATTCCTGGTCAGACTTTGGAGTGATTCGCTTGAGAACGGCAGCAGTCTGCAAAGAGGGAAAATGTTATGGGCCTCTTAGGATGTAGCTGCCTTTAGTGGGCCGATAGGAGCTATGAGCTCTTGGTCAGGCGTGATCGACCGTTGGTCTGTCTGTTCTGCAGCAGGGCGCATGAGAGGCTCAGTTTGGTCAGTGGCGGATCCTACATTTGCTTGAAGAAGTCATGTTGCTGGCTGAAAATTTCAGAACAGCTTTAGCTAGCTAGCATCAATAAACTGGATGGATAATGCATGTCAGGCTACCGTGATGCTGCACACTGCTACACATGCCAATATGAGATGACCAAAGCAAAATTAAGACACGACATTAAGCAAAGGAAAGATATTTAATTTTGTCGAATTATATTGGCTTATTCAAGCGGAAGAGATGTTATTGCAATTGTAAATGTACGCATCAGCCAAGAACAAATACGGAATGAAACAGCAACTGCGTTCATGGGAAGTTCTGAGTTGACTGAATGGAGTGCTGTGTCGGACATCTAGGGTTGCATACGGGGCATACCGCCGGGCACTCTGCCATGGTCAAGAGAAATTCTTTCTTATCTCCAGTTGGACAACAGTAGCACATCCGCAAGCCATGGCCGAAGTAATGACACAACAACTGCTCGCAAAATACCACTTTGACCTTACTTTGGAGATTTTTTTTAATTTTAACCCTTTTTTAATATAATTTTAAATCTAACACTGTCGTTTTTTTTTAAACTAACACTTTTGGCCGCGCCTATTGCCCTAGCGCGGCCAAATGCTTGTGTCGCGCCATGCATGGTGGCGCGGCACAAGGCTGACGTGGCGCGGGCCGGCCGGGGGGACGCTGACGTGGCGGGTCCTGCCGCGCCACCGACCATGGCGCGGCAGTGCCGCGCCCTGATCTGTGGCGCGGCAGGACCAAATATATACCCCGCGCGCGACCCGGCCGCCCGCACGCACGCCTGCCCTGCCCACCCGGCGCCCGAACGCCGCCAGCGCCCTGCCTGCGGCCGCACGCGCCCGCGCCCGCCCGTCCACGCCGCACACGCGCCCGCCCGGCCTCGCCTCGCCCCGGCCGCGCCCGGCCACTCCTGCCGCGCAGCGCCCTAGCCAGCCGCGCCACGAACGCCGGCGCGTCAAGACCACCCGCTCCTAAGGTACCTCCCTCTCGATTTTATATTTTTATTATTATTATGTAGTATAGTTAGTATTTTTTGTATCTACTATTAATGTCTTTGACCAAATTTATATAATAGCGTACTAATATTTATGAAACATAATATGTACTATTACATTAAGCATGGAGTATACTTTCGTAATAAACTTATTAGGAGATAGAAATATTGATACCATTTATTTAGTTTTGATCAAACTTAAACATATTTGACTACTCGAGAAGCAATATGTGTATTTATTTTGAGACGGAGAGATTACTTGTAATTTTAGAACCAAAGTTTTATATGGATTGATTATGTATTTATTATCTAGTATAGTTAGGATTTTGGGTTTAGAGATTTAGGCCAGTTAGGTTAGTGCATTTGTTTGTGATTTGTTTGTGAACTTACTAATGTTAACTTGAATTTTGTTAATTTGAATACTCTAACGCTTTGTTTATCAATTTATAACAGGATGGCCCCTCCCACGCAGCACCCGTTGTACCCCATTCTAGAGGTGGAGTACGACGACCAGCACCGAGCACACATCTTGAGTGACAACGACGCAGAGGTGTCCTTGCCTCCTTTGAGGCCCCGCACTCACACCAGGGCGCATCAGTGGGATGAGCGTTATACGCCGTACATACGGCGTGCCGGCTTCCTCGAGCTTGTCCGTGTTGTCAACCACGGTCTTCCGCCCCTTGATCCAGCACTACTTACTGCAGCTGTGGATAGGTGCGAGTGCATTCTTTGTACGTAAACTTTCTTGTAACAAATTAGAGGCAGCTAACAGTCGTTCTATTCTTATAACAGGTAGAGGCCTGAGACCCACACGTTCCACCTACCGTGTGGCAAGATGACCTTGACGTTGCAGGACATCAAGGCTATTTTAGGCCTTCGGTTGGGGGGACTTCCAATGACAGGGATAGTTGACAACGATCACTGGAGGGAGCTGATGGCTCAGTTTACTGGTTTTCTTCCACCGGACGACGATGCTTCCAAGAAAAATAAGTGAGTAATTCAAGCCTATTTAATACTTGCATTGCTTTACAGCTGACTTCAGGTCTCATTTTCTTTGATCAATTACAAGAAAAGTTCCGGTGTTTCGTCATCCTGGATCACAGAGCGCTTTGAGTACTTGGACCCACAAGCTGAGGAGGCACAGATCAACAGGTTCGCTCGAGTGTGGCTCTGGCACTTTCTTGGTGCTTTTCTCTTCCCAGACGCCTTGGGCAACACCATCAGCTGGATCTTCCTTGACATACTTCGCCAGCCATGGGAGAACATAGCGGGGTACAGCTGGGGCAGTGCAGTCCTGGAATGGACGTATCGACAGCTATGCGTTGCCTGCCGTCGCACCTCAGGACATGCAAACCTTGAGGGTTGCTCCTACCTACTCCAGGTTTGGTGTTGGGAACGATTGCCCATTGGGAGGCCCCTTAATAATGGTTTACCGGTAAGTACTTTGGTTCATTATATTCTTCCAGGCAGTTAGATATGATGAGATTATTTGTTGCTAATTCATTATCGTGTTCAATGCAATAATGGAACGGGCATGATACACTCCCTATAGCTCTGTATATCTGGATGAAAGCACAGTTAGTTAGAGGGAATGCGTGTCGCAAGTACAGGAAGTATACGGACGGTCTCGACATCCTAACACAGCACCAGGTTACGCTCTCTATACTGTCGTAGCAGTGTCTTCTTCAATGTACACTATATCACAACCTAACACAATTATGAAATTTCAGGAGTCCTTGGGATTCTCCGGAGCTCCAGGACTATCTGAGTCATGTCACTAGGGACGAGTCACACGAGTATCGCTGTGACGTCCCTCTTATTTTCTACCATGTGGTCGAGATTCACTTGCCCATTCGGGTCTGCAGACAGTTTGGAAGAATGACAGGCTGCCCACCACCACTTTACTCCACCAATCGTATTGCACGGGTGCGTAATCGATTAATAACAATGCTATAATTTAGAGGTGTGTTTGGTACAACTAATATTATTTTGTTGCAGGTTTGACCGTAGAAAGAGGTACAAGACCAAGGATTGGCGCGTGACACACAGCTCGTACATCCATTTGTGGCAGACCAGGGTACCACATGCGGTCCTTGCGGGTCCTCCATACGACCAGCACACCTTCTGTAACAACCCAAAAACCCAAACACTAAAAATACCAACTACAAAAAAATTTTTCTTAAAAACTCCCATGTGATGATGAGGGTCATGTATAGAAACCCAACCTAAGAGATGCATTAGGTCTAACCCCAACCCAAGTCCACACATAAGCATGGCATGCCATATGTTAAATCCTGTTTATTTAAATACTGACAAATAAAGTGTTGCATATATTGTTAACTCAAATTGTGATTTGGATTTCCATTTGCTTTGTGTTATGCTTAACAACTCCTTTAAGGAAACACACCATAAAAGTAATTATTACTCAAACCAAGGAATAAGGGTTTAAAGAGAAAATTAATTCTATTTTTGTATAACAAAACTACACCTATTTTTGTTATACAAAATAGCTAAATAAATTCCTAATATTTATATAAGTATGTTGTGGGCCTCATATCTAAAACTCCAATGAATACGGTGCACCAATTTGGAATTCAAATTTCAAACCAAATTTGAAATCAAACAAAGGAGAAGAGAAGAAAACAGAAAAAAGAAAAAGAAAGAAAGAAGCCTCACAGCAGCCCGGCCTGCTTGGCTTCGTGGCCCAGCCATCCCAACCGCGCCCGCCAATCCCCCCAGCGCACGCGCACGTGGCCCACGAGCCGGACCAGCACGCCGCGCACGCCCTCCGCTTCGCCTGCTGTCGCTGCCTGCCGAGCCCCACCTGTCAGCCTTCTCCTATTCATCTTCCTCGCGCCCACGCTCAACCACCTGTGCAACCAAGGACCGATAGCGGTGGCAGGGGCAGGCTAGGGGGTCACGCCTGGGGCATGGCCTTGCTCCCCCTTGCGCCGTGCTCACGCAACCTCGTGCCACCGTTGGATGCACTGCACGCGCCTCCACCGCACGATGTCATCCGCCATTGGAGCTTGGAGCTCGGCTATAAAAGCCCCAGTCCGGGTTGCCCAGGAGCTCGTCCCATCGCCCCGCCGCCACCTGGGTGGCTGTCCACTTCACAACCGAGCCAGAGAAGGGAGAGGAAGAAGGAAGGGAGAGGGAGAAAGCAGAGGAAGGTGCCATCAGAACACCTCCGAAGTCGCCGAAGCCGAGGGCGACGCCCATCGTCATCATCACGGTCGTGGGTCGGCACTGCACGGCTTCTGGGGCTACACGGCCTCGAACCGCCACTGCATCACCACCCTATCACCTACAACACCAATGGTGAGCCCCTCCCGGTCTCTCCCTACTCGCCGCCGAACCTTACCGTGTCGGCCATGGCGCTCCACACCGGGAGCACGTAGGCCAGGGCCGTCTGCGGCCTCGGGGGACACATGCACCCACGCGCACACCCGTGACCACGCCATGACCACCCCACCGGAGCCCCGTAGTGCACCCGCGTGCCTCGTCGTCGTCACCATGTCGCCGTGGCCATCGGGGAGCCCCTACCAGCCACCTGGAAACCCGAAAGCCCCGCCTTGAACCTTGGACGCCCTCGCCGCGTCCCCACGGATCCGTAGAAGCTTACACGCCCCACCAGGATGCTTCTCCAAGGCCGTAGCCACCTCACCGACGCCGCCGTCGTGCCGGAAGATCGCCGCCGTGGCCGGCACACCACAGGACCCCGCACGCCGTGTTAACCCACCAACGAAGATGCCGAGGCTCGGCGGAGCTTCCACCCGCATCAATTACGCACCAGCGCCGCTGTCAAGGCTCACCGGGTGCTCGCCGTCGGCGTGTAAGCCGCCGTGGAAGAAACAGAGGAGAAGGGGCGAGTTGAGCAGCGCAGCCCTGCACTCGGTGCATGTGAGCCGAGCCGAGGGGAAAAGACGATGGACTCGGTCCACCATGGACCCTGCCTTAGGTCCATGGACCATGTACATGGGTCCACCATGAGCCACGCTCACGCCCACAGCCTAGAAACGAAGCCCAGTAAAAGCCCAAGGCTGTGACGTGGCAACGCCACAGCATGCCACGTGGCGGGCCAAGCCCGGCCCAAATCCAGCCCTGTCTAGGCCCAGTTTGAACCCAGCCCGTATTGACCGTTGACCGGTCAACGTTGACCGTTGACCTAGCCCACACGTCAGTGGCACAGACACTCTGGACCCGCATGTCAGATGATGACATCACGCGGGACCCACAAGTCAGAAGCCAACACAGCCGGGGGTGACGTCATGCTGACGTCATGATGACATCAGCTGCTGACGTCAGCAGCCCTGGCCCCACACGTCAGTGACCCTAACCGTTGACCATAGACCGTTGACCGTTGACTCGCTGTTGACTGGCGTTGACCTTGACCGGACCCACATGTCATTGACCCAAGAGCCCCTGGACCCACCCGTCAGAACTGATGACGTTGATGACGTCATGCTGACGTTAGCTAGACCCCACCTGGCAGCTCAGAACTGAGACGCTGACGTCATGCTGATGTCAGCATGCCACGTGGACCAGTCACAGCGTGACACGTGTCAGCCCAGGAATTAATTCGGCCTTTTTTCCATTTTCAGAAATGATTTAAACTTCGGAAATTCATAACTAATTCATATGACCTCAGAAAAATATGAAACCAGGACCAAAATTCATCTAAAATCGAGCTCTACGCAATGAACCCATGTTTGAGTGCATTTGGCTCTTTTGAATTTTCATTGCTTCTTTGTGCTATTCTATAGACGTCGCTAACGCGACTATAATGCGATCGATGCAGACTCGGAGGAGAACCAGACGGACGAGGATCGTGAGTACCGTGAGGAGTACAGAGACGACTACACTGAAGGTGCCACATCCCACCCAACTCGTAGCACCTATTACGCATGGCTAATATAGAACTGCTATTGCTTTACTTTACTGTTATAATCATACTATGATAGGACTTGCATGGTAGTATGCTTACTTGATGGCCTTTACCTTGACGCAACCTTACCCCTGCATACCCTGCTATTAGGCTAGACACACGCTTACTGCTATATTTCATTGCTTATACTTCTACTACGCTTATACTACATTAATGCGTGGTGGAACTGGTGTTATCTGGACTATGGGGAGAGTGCTGCGTGTGTGACTTGGGTGTGTGGAGGGTGAGGGTTGTGTCGACCAAGTTGGAGTATACGATGAGCCTAGGGCAAGTCTTGCCATGGGGTGCTACCTGGGCACCCCTGGAATGGATACCTATGGTGGGTAAATGGTATATGAGGTGGCCCTGGGTGTGAACCTAGTGATGGGAGGAGCCCGGAGTGGAGGTGCTGTGGTGGCACGAGTAAATGGAAACCCTGATGAAGACATTCTGGCTTGGTCAATCCCTAAGGACTTACTAGTACTCAGATTCACCGGGAAGCCTTACGTACCACTCGCCCTATATGGTGCGGGACGGCCAGACTACTTGGTAGGATATTGCCACTACTGCTAGGTTGATAGCGGACAGTGTAAGGAGGTACGGGGCGCAGAGGATTTCCCCCACACCCTTCCAAGACTTCATGGAGACCTTGTGGACCTGGCTCATGACTCACAGTTTAGCCACCCCAGACTAGACTTGGGGTGTACCAGGGCTGAATGGTAGAGTGGCATTATCCTAGGCTAGCAAGCGGCCGGAATCAGCCCAGTTGACGACGGTCAGCGAAGAAGGCAGATCTTGTGGTTATGTAAAACCTCTGCAGAGTGTATGGTTGATCGATCGATACATGTGCCGACTTGTCGGCTATGGACCTTTCCTGGGTTTCGCTTAAACTAGATAGTGAGATGAGTCCTTCTCTTCTTCCCCCGTGAGAGAGTGTCGGTCGTAGCCAGGGGCTACGGGCCTTGAGACAGTGCCGAGAGGGAGTTGGCCTGTCGACTGAGCGATGGTATGGTGATGGTGTGGAGATGGTGGTATATCGATCCCAGGATCGAAACCTGGCTCTGGAAGGGAATGGGGTGGAATGTGTGTGGGAATGGTGTTAAAACTTGACTATACTATTATTATACTTGATATGCTAAATGCATAGGAAACCCCAGCCTTATAGGTTCCTTTTGACTATATCCAACTTGCATCCAATTTTCCACAAAGCAATGCTCATAGGGTTGGGAGTGGCCAGTACAAATCGTACTGATAAATTTTGGCACACAGGTTCTGCTGAGGAGTATAGCTCCGAGGAAGTTTGATGGATGAGGGGTTCGTGCCTACGCTCGAGTTTGGCGATCTTATCTTCAAGCTGTTCTGAATGAATGCTACTTTTGATTCCGCCAATGCGGCGATGTAATAATTTATGTAATTCCGCACTATTTGTACTCTGATATTATCGTTGTATGGATGTGATATTCGACTGGAATTTGGGTAATATGATCTACAACGGTCTTATTACACTTCGACGCTGTGGATTTCCCTTCATGGAAATCAGGGTCGTTTCAGTTGGTATCAGAGCCATACTTGACCATAGGACTGAAACCCTTAGAAATGGACGATAGAATAGGACGTGAACAGCCCTTCTTTCGGTTATATACCGACCCTGCATTTACTTTTATGCAAGGCTTATCTAATATTGACCTGCTAACACCTGTTCCTTAAAACATGCAGATGGCAACGAACGTCGACTGGCCGCCTCTAGGACCGCTACCTCTAGACCACGCCAAGCTTACCTTCGACCTACGTGAGCTCAGGGGTTTTGCACAGACCCTCTGCCGAGTTCTCGTCACGTTAGGTGTCCCCGACGAGCTTGTCAAGGTCACCTGCACCGGGAAGCCAGCTCAGGAAGGAGGAATCGAAGGACCAGATTGTCACCTCAGTCGAGTTCCCAGCTAGCACTACCTTACCTTCTGTCCCAGCTTTCACCGAGTTGACTATAGAGGACACAGTCGAGGAGGGACTGCAAGCTATCTCACACAAGGCACTTCAGTAGAGTGATGAGGGACCACTACGAGCACCTGAAGACGACAGAGTTCCGTCTACTTCCCTAGGCCCTCGACCTCAGCCTTACCCCTAGTGAGCAGAGTTTCACAGCCGGCAGAGTTATCCTTGCCGAGGATGACAGATGCCTTCGTGTCTCAGCTATCCACCTACTAGAGCAGGACAAGTACGTGACCCAGCTGGAGCAGAGGAGACGTTCAGGACCAGGCCCTTCTATGGGAGTACCAGGAGCGAGACTCTGCAGGGAGCACAGGAGCGAGCTAGTCTACTGGAGACAGTTGCCAAGCTACAGGACTGAGCTCAACCGTCATGAAGAAGTCCACAGAGCCGAGGTCACTGACCTATAGGACAATGCAGCCGACCTAGGCAACAAGAACTGCTACCTCGACAGCAAGGTCTTGGAGTTGCAGAGAGAGTTGGACGATAAGAAGGCCGAGTTCAACCGTAGAGGAGACAGAGAGAGATCCAAGGGGATTGAATATGCTGAAGATCTAATCTCGGAACAAGACCATGACTCAAGAGCTAGAGGAGTTCAGGAAGAAGGCCGTTCGCAACTCAGGGTACACCTGATCGAGGCACTCAGGTAGACTGAGTACCTACAGGACAAGTGTGAGAGGACATGGTAGGCTTGGCAGAAGTCTGACAGGAAGCGCCTCAGGGAGATGAAGGGTATGTGGGATCAGCTACCCAAGGAGATTCGCAGCAAGATGAAGCCTAGGATAGAGGAGTTTGAGTTAGCCCCGACTCGCCTTAACCTAGACGCCTGCCCTACCCTACCTGGAGCCAAGCCTACTGAGGAGCTCGCCGAGGCCTTGAAGTACGTGTCCCGACTTCACAAGTCTGACGAGGAGATCGAGATCGAGAATAGTCGTATCCCAGCTGCGGTGTACGAGTTAGAGTAGAATGACCCTGCGTGGTCATGAGTCATGTCAGTAGCTTCCATAAGTTGTACCCCATGATGTACCCCTTATGAGATGTATTATGAGACATTATGCATAGTACGATTCTCGCACGTCTTCAAGTGTAGCTACTGGAGATGATGCTATGTAATAAAACCCATGTAATGAATGTTTTGGATCTTATTGCATCTTATGAATCTTATTGCTTCTTTGTAATGAGTGTTGGATAGTATAAATGTTTTTCTTTAAATCGTCAAAATCATGTAATCATATTGAATTATAAGCACTTATGGCACAAGCACTAAAATTCTCTATGATCCGTGTTGCAGATGCCGAACCGCCGATCTAATCGCCTAATGAACCGTGGACGTGCGCCCACCCCCGAACCAGTCGAACCAAATGGGGGGCGTGGTGGCAACAACCATGGCCATGGCCGTGCTGGACGTGGAGGGATACCCTTCCACCTAGAGAATACCCCGCCGCCTGAGGAGAACATTCCACCACCACCACCACCGAACCTAGCAGAAGTGATGGCACAATAGACCCAGCTTCTTGCAGCTCTTGTTGAAGGAGCAAACCGTCGCCTAGGGAGGTCAGCAGAATGACTTCCAAAGGAAGCTAGAAGGATTCCTGAAGCTAAGGCCACCTACCTATGATGGCACCTAACCCTGACCCGCTTGTAGCCGATGACTGGCTCAAGGAGATGGAGAAGAAGCTTGACCTCACTACTTTCACCGACGATGAGTGTGTTGGAGCAGCCGCACACCAGCTCACAGGTGCAGCACGCGCCTGGTGGGACAGTTTCAGTGATTCCCATGAGGACCCTACCAACATCTCGTGGGATGAGTTCGCCGAAGCATTCACTGAGTATCACATTCCCAAGGGTGTCATGGAGGCCAAAGCTGAGGAGTTCCGCAACATCAAGATGGGAAAAGACAGGGTGACTGAGTACACTACTCATTTCACCAACCTTCTACGCTATGCACCTTCCTATGTTGTGAACTCTGAGAAGGAGAAGCTGTACTATTACCGCAAGGGACTTAACCCGCACATCAAGCTGAAGTTTGGCGGTATTGAGAGTAACACGTTGCGTGCTCTGGTGGATTGCTGCATCCAGATTGAGAAGGACCGTGCTGAAGCTGGAGAAGAGTACAGGGAGAGGAAGCGTAAGCCTGAGGAGTCCTTCCGTGGACGTGATCGCAAGAGGTTCCGCAGAGATGCACCATCTAGGGAACGCTCTCGCCACAACAGGGATGACAACCCTGGATCGAGTAGGGGTAGTGGAGGCTACACGCCAAATACTCCCGCCCTGCTCAGGATCGTTACACCGGGACCGTTATGCTTCAGGACCGCAACACTCAGGACCATTTCAACCATTCCCCGCTCAGCGAATGAACGCCTAGCACAGAACCGCTCCTGCACCAAGCACTAGAAACTGGAAGGCACCCGCGCCAACCCCTACAGGCGGTACGCCTTTCACCTGCTTTGCTTGTGGCCAACCAGGTCATAAAGCCGCTGAGTGCCCTCAGAACTCAGCTGCTCAGAAGTCTCAGTTCAAGGGATCTGCTACCCGTGGATGTCTCAACCATCTAGACGCCGAGGAAGCACAGGCTGCCCCTGACTGTTGTGTACGGTATGTTTTTAGTTAATGGCAATACTGCATCAGTTCTATTTGACTCTGGAGCAACTTGTTCTTACATATCATCCAAGTTTGCACGAGAACATGACCTGCCTGTAACCCCATGTGAAAAGCCTATCATCACCAGTTCACCTTTAGGAGACCTAAAATGCACCCACATCTGTAAGGGAGTGAGTCTTACCATTGAGGGTCTTATCTTTAAAGCCGACCTAACCCTGCTACCTTCCACAAACCTAGATGTCATCTTAGGTATGGATTGGTTAACCATTCACCGAGGTATCATATCATGTTCACCTAGATACGTCCAAGTGACCCACCCATCAGGCCAAGTCATTAGATGTGAACCCCAGTCTGGAAAGTCCACCTCTATCCTATGTGCCCTTAAAGCCAGTTCAGAATCACAGAAAGAGGAGAAGACAGTTCATGATGTGCCTAGTGGTCAGAGACTATCCCGATGTATTCCCTGAAGAATTACCGGGTATGCCACCAGACCGTGATGTAGAGTTCATCATTGATCTTTTGTCGGGAATAGGACCCATTGCCAAGAGACCCTATCGCATGTCAGTTGATGAACTAGCCGAGCTCAAGAAACAGCTTGATGAGCTCATCTCGAAGGGATATATCAGACCCAGTGCTTCACCCTGGGGATCCCCTGTTCTGTTTGTTAAGAAGGATGGCTCAATGAGAATGTGCATTGATTACCGGAACTTGAACGCAGTCACCATCAAGAACAAGTACCCCCTGCCAAGGATTGATGATCTACTTGATCAGCTTCGAGGTGCCAAGTATTTCTCCAAGATTGATCTCAGATCCGGCTATCATCAGATGAAGATTCGAGAGAGTGACATCCCGAAGACAGCTTTTGTGACTAGGTATGGGCAGTTTGAGTTCACCGTGGTGTCCTTTGGACTCACGAATGCTCCCGCATACTTCATGAACATGATGAATAAGGTTTTCATGGATGAACTAGATAAGTTCGTGGTAGTATTCATTGATGACATCCTTGTCTATTCATCCACCGCTGAAGAACACGAACATCATCTGAGAACGGTGCTTGAGAAACTAGCCCAACATCAGCTCTACGCAAAGTTCAGCAAATGCGAATTTTGGCTATAGGAAGTTGCCTTCTTAGGCCATGTATTATCAGCTGAAGGTGTCGCAGTTGACCCAGGCCAAGATTGAAGCTATGAAAGAGTGGGATCAACCCGCTAATGTGATAGAAGTCAGAAGTTTCTTGGGATTGGCTGGATATTATCACCGATTCATTGAGAACTTCTCCAAGATAGCCCGTCCAATGACCAACCTTCTGAAGAAGACTAAGGAGTTTGAATGGACGCCCGAGTGCGAAGCAAAGCTTCCAGGAATTGAAACAGAAGCTTACCACAACTCCTGTGCTAGCATTGCCTGATATCAGCAAAGATTTCGTGGTCTATTGTGATGCATCCCTGTCAAGGACTTGGTTGTGTACTGATGCAAGATGGAAGAGTGATAGCTTATGCTTCTCGATAGTTGAAAGAACACGAGAACCGTTACCCTAACTCATGATCTTGAGTTAGCAGCAGTTGTGCATGCCTTGAAGATCTAGGAGACACTACTTGATAGGCAACAAGTGTGATATCTATACGGATCACAAGAGCTTGAAGTACTTTTTCACTCAAGAAGATCTAAATATGAGGCAACGCCGATGGCTAGAGTTGATCAAGGATTATGACCTAGAAATTCACTATCATCCGAGGAAAAGCTAATGTAGTCGCAGATGCTCTTAGTCGCAAGAGTTACTGTCACACTTTGATCACTGAATCCGTACCACCTGAGCTCAAGGAAGAGATTGATGATTTCCAACTAGAGATACTACCGCATGGCTTGTTGAATGAGCTCCGCATATAGTATGATCTCATAGATCGTATCCGTCAAGCTCAGAAAAGTTGTGAAGAGATCGAATATCTCCTGTGGTCTGATGAAACTAGGCTACAAGACCAACCACCAAGAAGATGAACAAGGAACCATCTGGTTCAAGAACAGAATCTGTGTTCCATCTGACCCAGTACTACGAGAGGAAATTCTGTCAGAAGCTCACTGATTCCAAGTACTGTATTCACCCTGGAGGTTCAAAGATGTATCAAGACTTGAAGAAACACTTTTGGTGGAAGGCATGAAGACAGACATTGCAGGACATGTGGCACGATTGTGACACCTGTAATAGAGTCAAGGCTGAACATCAAAGGCCTGTAGGTTTGCTAAAGCCTCTTGACTGTTCCCGAGTGGAAATGGGAGAGCATATCCATGGATTTCATAGTTGGATTGCCCCGTTCACAGAAAGGCAATGATTCCATCTGGGTGATTGTTGATCGTTTGACCAAGATTGCTCACTTTGTACCAGTTAAGACCAAGACCAATGCCGAAAAAATTAGCAGATCTATATGTTGAGCATATTCTCAGACTGCATGGAGCTCCCTCTAGTATTGTATCTGATCGTGGTCCTCAGTTTGTGTCCCGATTCTAGGAAGCTCTGCACAAGTCCATTGGAACCAAACTTGATTTCAGTACTGCTTACCACCCATAGACAGATGGACAGACTAGAACGAGTAAATCAGATCTTAGAAGACATGCTTCGCGCTAGTGTACTGAATTATGGCTCTGATTGGGAGAAATGCCTACCCTATGCAGAGTTCTCTTACAACAACAGCTACCAAGCCAGTATCAAGATGTCACCATTTGAAGCTCTGTATGGCAGACCTTGTAAGACACCTTTGATGTGGTCCCAACCGGGAGAAAGATCATTCTTTGACTCCGCTAAGATTCAAGATGCAGAAGAAGGAGTTGCGCAAGTAAAGGAGAATTTGAGAATTGCTCAAAGTCGATACAAGAGTTATGCTGACAAAAGGAGAAGAGAACTTGAGTTCAATGTGGGAGACTTCAGTCTATCTCAAGGTATCCCCGCTACGTGGAACTGTCAGATTCCATGTGAAAGGAAAGCTTGCCCCTAGATTTGTTGGCCCATACAAGATTTGCAAGAGGATTGGAAAGCTCGCCTACAAACTTGAGCTACCCTAAGGAATTGATGGGTGTACATCCCGTATTCCATGTCTCACAGCTACGCAAGTGTTTGAGAGTGCCCGATGAAGTAGTTCCAACTGATACACTTGACATTCAAGATACACTTGAGTATAAAGAACATCCTATCAGAATTCTAGGCAGAGATACCAAAGAGACCCGAAGTAAGACCATTCCTATGTGCAAGATCCAATGGAGCAATCACACAGAGAGAGAAGCAACATGAGAGAAAGAGTCCGACCTCCGGCTACACTATCCTTACCTCTTCGAAGAGTACGTTACGCTTTAATCTCGGGGACGAGATTCTATTAAGGGGGTAGGACTGTAACAACCCAAAAACCTAAACACTAAAAATACCAACTACAAAATTTTTTCTTAAAAACTCCCATGTGATGATGAGTGTCATGTATAGAAACCCAACCTAAGAGATGCATTAGGTCTAACCCCAACCCAAGTACACACATAAGCATGGCATGCCATATGTTAAATCCTGTTTATTTAAATACTGACAAATAAAGTGTTGCATACATTGTTAACTCAAATTGTGATTTGGATTTCCATTTGCTTTGTGTTATGCTTAACAACTCCTTTAAGGAAACACACCATAAAAGTAATTATTACTCAAACCAAGGAATAAGGGTTTAAAGAGAAAAATAATTCTATTTTTGTATAACAAAACTACACCTATTTTTGTTATACAAAATAGCTAAATAAATTCCTAATATTTATATAAGTATGTTGTGGGCCTCATATCTAAAACTCCAATGAATACGGTGCACCAATTTGGAATTCAAATTTCAAACCAAATTTGAAATCAAACAAAGGAGAACAAAAGACAATAGAAAAAAAGAAAAAGAAAGAAAGAAGCCTCACAGCAGCCCGATCTGCTCGGCTTCGCGGCCAAGCCAGCCCAACCGTGCCTGCCATTCCCCCCAGCACGTGCGCACGCGGCCCACGATCCGGCCTAGCACGCCGCGTACGCCCTCCGCTTCGCCTACTGTCGCTGCCTGCCGAGCCCCACCTGTCAGCATTCTCCTATTCATCTTCCTCACGCCCACGCTCAACCGCCCGTGCGACCAAGGACCGACAGCGGTGGTAGGGGCGGGCTAGGGGCCATGCCCGGGGCATGGCCTTGCTCCCCCTTGCGCCACGCCCATGCAACCTCGCGCCACCGTTGGATGCACTGCACGCGCCTCCACCGCACGATGCCGTCCGCCATTGGAGCTTGGAGCTCGGCTATAAAAGCCCTGGTCCGGGTTGCCCGGGAGCTCGTCCCATCGCCCAGCCGCCACCTAGGTGGCCGTCCACTTCACAACCGAGCCAGAGAAGGGAGAGGAAGAAGGAAGGGAGAGGGAGAAAGCAGAGGAAGGCGCCATCGAAACACCTCCGAAGTCACCGGAGCCGAGGACGACGCCATCGTCATCATCACGGTCGCGGGTCGGCACTGCATGGCTTCCGGGGCTACATGACCTCGAACCGCCACTGCATCGCCACCCTATCACCTTCGACACCAATGGTGAGCCCCCTCCTGGTCTCTCCCTGCTCGCCGCCGGACCTTACCGTGTCGGCCATGGCACTCCACACCGAGAGCGCATAGGCTAGGGCCGTCCCCGGCCTCGGGGGACACGCACCCACGCGCACACCCGTGACCACGCCGTGACCACCCCACCGGAGCCTCGTAGTGCACCCGCGTGCCTCGCCGTCGTCACCATGTCGCCGTGGCCACCGGGGAGCCCCTACCGGCCACCTAGAAACCCGAAGCCCCGCCTTGAACCCTGGACGCCCTCGCTGCATCCCCATGGATCCGTAGAAGCCTACACGCCCCACCAAGACGCTTCTCCAAGGCCGTAGCCACCTCACCGACGCTGCCGTCATGCTCGGAAGACCGCCGTCGTGGCCGGCACACCATGGGACCCCGCACGCCATGTTAACCCCACCAACGAAGACGCCGAGGCTCGGCGGAGCTTCCACCCGCATCAATTGTGCACCAGCGCCGCTGTCAAGGCTCACCGGGTGCTCATCGTCGGTGTGTAAGCCACCATGGAAGAAATAGAGGAGAAGGGGGCGAGTTGAGCAGCACAGCCCTACACTCGATGCATGTGAGCCGAGCCGAGGGGAAAAGACGGTGGACTCGGTCCACCATGGACCCTGCCTTAGGTCCATGGACCGTGTACATGGGTCCATCGTGAGCCACGCTCACACCCACAGCCTGAAAACGAAGCCCAGTAAAAGCCCAAGGCCATGACATGGCAGCGCCACAGCATGCCACGTGGCGGGCCAAGCCCGACCCAAATCCAGCCCTGTCCAGGCCCAGTTTGAACCCGACCCGTATTGACCGTTGACCTGGCCCACATGTCAGTGGCACAGACACTCTGGACCCACATGTCAGATGATGACGTCATGATGACGTCACGCAGGACCCACACGTTAGAAGCCAACACAGTCGGGGTGACATCATGCTGACGTCACGATGACATCAGCTGCTGACGTCAGCAGCCCTAGCTCCACACGTCAATGACCCTGACCGTTGACCATAGACCGTTGACTCATCGTTGACTAACGTTGACCTTGACCGGACCCACATGTTAGTGACCTAAGAGCTCCTGGACCCACCTGTCGGAACTGATGACGTTGATGATGTCATGCTGACGTCAGCTGGACCCCCACCTGTCAGCTCGGAACCGAGACGCTGACGTCATGCTGACATCAGCAGGCCACGTGGACCAGTCATAGCGTGACACGTATCAGTCCAGAATTAATTCGGCTTTTTTTCATTTTCAGAAATGATTTAAACTTCGGAAATTCATAACTAATTCACATGACCTCAGAAAAATATAAAACCAGGACCAAAATTCATCTAAAATCGAGCTCTACGCAATGAACCCATGTTTGAGTACATTTGGCTCTTTTGAATTTTCATTGCTTCTTTATGCTATTCTATAGACGTCGCTAACGCGACTATAATGCGATCGATGCAGACTCGGAGGAGAACTAGACGGACGAGGATCGTGAGTACCGTGAGGAGTACGGAGATGACTACACCGAAGGTGCCACATCCCACCCAACTCGTAGCACCTATTACGCATGGCTAATATAGAACTATTATTGCTTTACTTTATAGTTGTAATCACACTATGATAGGACTTGCGTGGTAGTATGCTTGCATGATGGCCTTTACCTTGACGCAACCTTACCCCTGCTCACCCTGCTATTAGGCTAGACACACGCTTGCTGCTATATTGCTTATTACTTCTACTACGCTTGTACTACATTGATGCATGGTGGATACTGGTGTTAACTGAACTATGGGGAGACTGCTGCGTGTGTGACTTGGGTGCATGGAGGGTAAGGGTTGTGTCGACCAAGTCGGAGTATACAACGAGCCTGGGACAAGTCTTGCCATGGGGTGCTACCTGGGCACCCTTGGAATGGATACCTGTGGTGGGTAAATGGTATATGAGGTGGTCCTGGGTGTGAACCTGTGATGGGAGGAGCCCGGGATGGAGGTGCTGTGGTGGCACGGTAAATGGAAACTCTGATGAAGACATTCTGGCTTGGTCATCCCTAAGGACTTACTAGTACTCAGATTCATCGGGAAGCCTTACGTACCACTCGCCCTATATGGTGCGGGACGGCCGGGCTACTTGGTAGGATATTACCACTACTGCTAGGTTGATACCGGACAGTGTAAGGAGGTACGGGGCGCGGAGGATTTCCCCCACACCCTTCCGAGACTTCATGGAGACCTTGTAGACCCGGCTCATGACTCACAGTTTTAGCCACCCCAAACCAGACTTGGGGTGTACCAAGACTGAATGGTAGAGTGACATTATCCTAGGCTAGCAAGCGGGCGGAATCAGCCCAGTTGACGACGGTCAGCGAAGAAGGCAGATCTTGTGGTTATGTAAAACCTCTGCAGAGTGTATGGTTGATCGATCGATACATGTGCCGACTTATCGGCTATGGACCTTTCCTGGGTTTCGCTTAAACTAGATAGTGAGATGAGTCCTTCTCTTCTTTCCTCGTGAGAGAGTGTCGGTCGTAGGCCGGGGCTACGGGCCTTGAGATAGTGCCGAGAGGGAGTTGGCTTGTCGACTGAGCGATGGTATGGTAATGGTGTGGAGATGGTGGTATACCGATCCCAGGATCAAAACCTGGCTCTGAAAATGGAAATAGGGGTGGAATGTGTGTGGGAAATGGTGTTAAAACTTGATCAACTATTATTATATACTTGATATGCTAATGCATAGGAAACCCCAGCCTTATAGGTTCCTTTTGACTATATCCAACTTGCATCCAATTTCACAAAGCAATGCTCATAGGGTTGGGAGTGGCCAGCACAAATTATACTAATAAATTTTGGCACACAGGTTCTGCTAGGAGTATAGCTCCGAGGAATTTGACAGATGAGGGGTTCGTTCCTATGCTCGAGTTTGGCGATCTTATCTTCAAGCTGTTCTGAATGAATGCTACTTTTGATTCCGCCAATGCGGTGATATAATAATTTATGTAATTCCGCACTATTTGTACTCTGATATTATCGTTGTATAGATGTGATATTCGACTGAATTTGGGTAATAAGATCTACAACGGCCTTATTACACTTCGACGCTGTGGATTTCCCTTCGCGGAAATCGGGGTCGTTTCACCTTCGATGAGTACCTGCAGTGGCTTCACAGGTCTACGAGGACACATATCAAGCCTCCGTACACTGACGTGGTGATTGACGAGGACTCGGAGAAAGATGTCATCGAAGATGTGTACGACGTCACCACTAGGGAGGACACACTGCTACAGAGAACCCCGCTTCAAAGATACGTGGTAAGATACTTGAATGGTATAATTTGTTATCCTTTTGGTATTAAGTAGGTGTACTAAAATTGTCCAACCGCGTTTCCGTACTCAGGCGACACAATTGTCAAGGCTATCCAACGAAACAACGTTCCAGCTTCACGAGTCTAGAGGGCAGGGGCCAGGCGTTCTCGCGGCTTTTGTGGAGGTAAACATAAACTTGTCTGTTTCGAAAATATTTCTTTATTGTATATGCGTTTGGCTAATGAACTAACTTTAACGTCTATTTATGCAGAAGGTGAAGAAGAGCTGCAGGAAGCTAGCTTAGAAGTTGAGTTGCATGGACACTCCTTACGAGGAACCGCCACTCCCCGCGCGGTCGGGTGGCACGTCTTCAGCCTCTTTGAGGACACCAGCCGGCTCTTCTCAGCCGATGACGTAGGGTGCCACTTCCGCGGTGCGTACACCACCACATCATAGCGCTGGAAAGGACCCTGCAACCAAGGACGAGGAGGACGATGACGACGAACCCTCGGGCTTCCGCGGACAGCACGGCTAGTGGGACGAATGGCCGTAGGACGAGATCGGCATGTCTTAGCTAGGTGGTGCCCCGTTTGGCACCCAAGGAGCCTCACAGGTACTAACAAAGATAGTTTGTTTCAATACGTATGCTCCATGAACTAACGATCATAAAGAATTATAAGTAATCGTACGTATTATATACCTGCAGGGTACGAGCCGTACGCACTGTCGACGCGACCATACCGACGTTGGCTACACTCCCAATGTGTTGCCAACAAATCTGAAGAGACAGAGGCGTCCGAGGGATCCTTACACTCCTGAGTCTTAGTTTGTTTAGGTCAAACGAATATTGGCATCCGAAACTTGCGGGGTTATTTAGTTTTGTTATGTCAAACTTATGTCAAAACAATGAATATGTTATGTGACAGCTTGTCAACTTGCTTCTTATTCATTTCGTTGAGTCGTGGCAGCACTGTCGGCGAGATTAAGTACCCTGCGTTCGGGAACCGGTAGTCCCGACGTATCTAGACACCAGTGGCAATTTTTCGTAATTAATTAGTTAAAATGGTGCATAACCGTATTATGAAAGACGAAAAACTAATCATTGGCTTATCAAATTTTCTATTCGGCCGTGAAAAAAACTCAACAAAATACGGGCGCGACGCGTTTCGATTCTACCATCCAGGTAGCCTAGGCCGGCGGCAGGCAGACGCAACGGCCAGGTGGTGTGGTATGGTCGGTCTAGCCGCGCCACACAACAGGGCGCGGCACTGCCGCGCCATGGTAGGTGGCGCGGTAGGACCCGCCACGTCAGCGGCCCCCCAGCCGGCCCGCGCCACGTCAGCCCTGTGCCGCGCCACCATGCATGGCGCGACACAGGCATTTGGCCGCGCCAGGACAATAGGCGCAACCAAAAGTGTTAGTTTTTTTTTTAAAAAAACGACAGTGTTAGATTTAAAAATTATATTCAAAAAAGGGTTAAAATAAAAAAAATGGTCTGATGTTGTTGAGTTGAGAGCAGAAGAGATAGCACTCCCAGACTCCGGTAGGATAGCACGACCTGTTGCAATAGTTTTTTTTTTTGGTTTCGTCAGCACATAACACATACATATACATATCTATACTTAATATTAAGTAAATGCATTTCCATGTTGTACACATATACTAATTTAATCCTCGACGAGAACTACCATGTGGAAAGTCGAGAGAGATCTTTCTCATAATTATCAACGGACAAACCAATTTTTAACACGACGGCAACCAACCCCTGGGTTGATTGATGACTTTAATCAGGTATTAGAATTATTACATATTTCTATGGATAATCAAAGAAAGTCACCTAACTCGATATTTAACTCTATCAGCATATAGATAATATTAAAATTAAAGTTACGATAAGCACTAATATTTTTGTGCCTTACAACATGTAAAAAAAAATATATCAGGGTTGTATTCTAATATGATACAAACCTATTAGGATATTGTCACATTATTATCAATATTAACTTATATTACTGATGTCATGGTTATCATAAAATAGGCTATAGTTTTAAAATTTTATAAAGATGGTAAAACATAATAGATATATAGCATTGCTATCCTGTTTTCATTAACGTTTGATAGCTTTTTTTTTCTTCCATTGCAACGATATCCAACATAGGTTCAAGTTGGTCATATAGATCTTGTCAGCGGAACAAAGATATGTTTTCAGTGAAGAACTTAACTCGCATGAGCAAACTGGGTTGTCACTTATCAGTTTTAGTAGAGATCAATAATTCTTAACCCCATTATATATATGACTTTCTAATCTTGGATCCTCACTTGTATCTCGGTAAATGAGGAAATGAGCTACAAGGTTTATATCGCGATTATCATGATTAACACAACTCAATCGATTACTCAAATAGCACCGCGGCATCTGCAGTGCCAATTCGGATGGGCATGACAACACCACTCGGGCTACCTGGGAAAAGGGTAGCCAGATTTGCAGTTTAATCTTCTCAATTTATGGTCCATTCTAAATCTAAATTAAACACAGCATGCAGACCTAATACTAATAATTGAAGCTGTCAGAAAGCACAGGTAGCATTGACATCCGATCGCGCTAGCTAGTTCAAGAACATGAACGCGGTGTGCCAAGGCAGGTGCGCCACATATATGTCGCCCCCACCAACCAATTGATCAATGATCCACACCATGCAACAACGAAACTAACCTAGTACTAGCTGCTACTGCTACACATGCATATCGATCGACAGAGTCAATAGAGATCGAAGCGAATCGACTCTTCCCGCATGCTAAGCTAAGAAAGGGACTTGCTATGTTTCATGTGCCTGGATTTTTAGGCAAAACTTACACAACTAATAGTAGAATTAAAATGAAAATTCACAAGAGACCATTCATGATTTTTTTTCTATAGTTAATGACAAAATTACTTCTATCTGAATAATAACAAAAAAAAATCAGGTAGGAGAAGTGGCCAAGAAAAAGATGGGATGGGATCTACTTGTATCTCTGTTGAGTTGATGTAATGAACTTAAAATTAATAAAGCTTCTTTATAAAAAAAAATCTCCGTTGAGTTTCACTCCATTGCAAACTTAATTTAAAGTGCCTTTGACTCTATTATAGATCTAATCTAATGCCTCGAAAGCGGTAGATCAGGTATTGCAAACTTAATTTAAAGTGCCTTTGACTCTATTATAGATCTAGGTCTGTTTGGTTTGTTTGGTTGAGCTTTTGGCTTCAAAAGCCAAAAGCCCAACCAAAGGGGCTGTTTTTTGAGGCTGTTTTTTTAGAAGCAGCTGTTTTTTTGTAGTACATTTTTGAAAGCTGATTTGACCTTGCTTTTAGCTTTTGGCTTTCTACTTTTCTAAATTGGTGGAATAAAAAGCTCTTCCATAGTTGTTTCAAGAGAGATAAAGATAGAATGTATATTTTATACTTGTTTATCCAAACAGCTTTCAGCTTTTCTACGGCTCACAGCCCACAGCAGCTTTCCTATAGTTCACAGCCCACAACAGCTTTTTTCCACAGCCACAGCTAAAAAAAAACACCCCTAATCTAATGCCTCGAAAGCGACATATCAGGTATTATACGCTTACCAACGGCAGGGCGCGCCAGGGATTGAGCATGGTTACCATCATGCTCGCTGGACTACCCCCGCAGCTCTTGTATGTCATTTTTGTTGTACTCTGTATAATATAAGCCTGATGACCTGTGTCAGAAGGAAGATTGAAACTTTTGTTTATACTCTGTCAGTTTCTATTATTGCTGAATACATGACTTTTTTTCCATATATCCTATATCCTATGTCCTATCCTATCCTATATACCTATATAGATGGAGGCCACTAACAATCATAATTGCTATAGCTCGCACCACGTTAAGCCACATCATCAACATTTTTAGAGCCGTCAGATCAGACTCTGTTTTCTAAGATCTTGCCGTCTATCCTCATCCAACGAACAGGCAATCACATAAGTTCTTAACCTCAAATCTGAAACTGATATGCCAGTCAAAACACCAAACGTCGAAATCAGAGTTGAGGCCTTCTTATTCACCTCAACTCATAACTCACCAGATTCGAAGCTGAGCGATTCGACGGGGGCGTCCCACTTCGTCCTTACGAGTCAGTCGGAGCGCGCCTACCATGTCCGACACCACCTGCCGGAATCACATGCACCCCTTTACCGGCAGCGCCATTCCCCACCATTGGAGCGAAGCATGTGGGCAAGGGCAACGGCGTGGCCGCATGCGCGGCGCGGGCAAGCAGCGCCGCGGCGTTCTGGGCGCGTGCGCGGCGTGGGGCTGGAGGCGGCGTGGGCCAGAGCAGCAGCGCAAGCGCCGCGTACGAGCGCAATGAGGCCGCGGCGGCCTCTGCGATAGTTGAAGCGGAGGCTTCGATAGAACATAGAAGTGGTTAGGATTCTTGAAGGAAGTAGAAGATACTGTCGGGGCCCACATGTAAGTTTCAAAGAGAGAGGAACCGAGGAAGGGGTGCATGCTGTTTGGAGTACACGTTTCCTGCGTTTTCGTATGAAAATGAACTGATTCATGCGTGATTCATGCAAAATTCTCGCGTTCCAAATGAGGCCTTAATTTCTTACAAAAGTTCCTGCAGATGATGATATATGTGCTATACATGAATTTTGTTTTTATTTTTTCAATGTAGTTACGGTTACACAATGTATGAATTTTATTTTATTTCCTACCTGAACAACGTTTCTTACCAAAAACATTTGGATGACCATATGTAAACCTGTCTCAAACCATATAGATAGAGTCATCTGAGGAATATTGGTTCTTATACAAGGAGCCCAAGTTTCACACATATACTACACGTTTATGTTATTCCTACTCAAGATAATCATTCATTTATCTTAATTTTTTCCCACCCTGTGTTCATCTATTGAATATCTGTTCTTATATGACTTGCACAAGTTTCAATTATAATTTTATACATACTTTTAAAATTTATAATTTTGAAATAATATTCTAAAGATTCCACAGCAACGCGCAGGACACCACCTAATTATTACTATGAGCTGTGTTATATGCCATGTTCGTTTGGCTGATAAGCCATGGCTGAAAATACTGCTGGCTAATTTGTTGTGAGAGAAAAATATAGTTCGTTAACTGAAAAAGTACGGCTTATAAGTCAAGCGAACAGGGCAATAGTGAGAATACCTTAGTAACACTTATGAAATAAGATAAGCTGTGTCAGATAACCTAAGAATGACATGTTCACAGTCCGGTCCATGTATAAAACTTTGATCCGACAAGGCGTTCTCCTTGACAAAAGCCCTATCTGGAAAGTTAAAAATACCGCTGAAATTAAGATTTTTTTTTGTGGTATTTGAAAAAGGGGTAACACTTACGAAAGATAATTTCGCAAAGAGGAAGTGTAAGTGTTGTCGCTTGTAGTTCGGTTGAAACGATCCAACATTTGTTCTTTGATGGTCACTTTGCAAGCTTTGTGTTAGAATACTGTGCATATCGCTTTTGGAATTCAACCACCTATTAACTTTGCTAATTTGTTTTGTTCTTGGTTTCATGGATTACGTCCTAAACTCAAAAACCAAATTCTCCTAGGAGTAGTCGCACTTTGTTGGGTAATATGGTTGAATAGAAATGATATATTATTTAACAAGGCTAAATCTAACACTATTATATAGGTAATTTTCAGGGCGATGTTCTGGATTCGACAGTGGCCCATGCTGCATAGAGAGGAGTGACCACCATTCAAGATGGACTGCAAATGTTAGGAGACGTTAATTCTGGGAGTCTGCGAAGTTTAGATGTAGTTTTAGCAATCGTATTGCGGATTAGTTATTTTCCTTTTGTGCAGCGCTCACTAGATGGGCTAAAGTTTGTTTTTTTACTTGTGGTGTGCAAACCTTGTGGTTTTGACTTGTATTCTGACTGTTAGCTATGTATCATTTGCGGATGGTAGAGGTTGGAACTTTGACCCCTTATCTAAAAAAACTAGAAACAACACAAATTCTTCCTTGGAAAATCTCTGAGTGTTCAAGCGAAGGCAGGAGATGATCGAAGATAAGACCATTTTTCACTTTCCAAATCGACCAGCACATTAGTATTGTGATTTTTATGAAGAAGGGTATTTGTCGCTGGATTCTTAAGCTTTCTAGATTTAGGAAGAAATCCAAATCTGGGCTAATTTGAATTCGTAGCCACACCAACAGGCCGAGGCACATCACCGCTTCTTATTAAATAGGACTGATGTAATATCCTTCCGTCCGTCTCAAATTAAATTAACTTCGAGTTAACTTTGACTAACTTTATTAGAAAAGAGCACTGATATTTATGACACTAAATTGGTATCACTAAATACATCATGAATATATTTTTATAATATATTTATTTTGGCGTCATAGATGTTATCGTTCTTTCCTATAAAGTTAGTCAAACTTAAAATAGTTTGACTTTGAATGGCTTTGGAAATTGATTTATTTGAGATGGAGGTAGTAAATTTTTCAGAACTTAAAATATACCATAAGCCTGTTATCATGTCTTTGTGTCAATATACACAGATACAAATAGCTGTGTATATTTATATGGAATCAAAATACCCCTCTTACTCTGCTTCCTCTCACTCGCTGATATACTGGGTCCACTCGTCAGCCCTCCACTCCCTATCTCCCTGCGGTCTTTCCCCATGTCGGACGGCTTGGTTGTGCCTCCCGTGCACCCTCGCCGTCGCCCCAGCCCTGGCCGTGTGCCCAGCAGCTCTGAGGAAAAGAACACACTCATTCTAACGAGATAGTATCTTGCAAGTTTTTAGTATTGTGGCGCGCCGGTAAAAATATTACGCTGCTATTCCCTCTTCACCACAGCAACCAGACATGTACGAACGACCAAACCCGGTAGGCAGGCACTATCTTGAATTGCATCAGCACGTGAGATCACACACAGGACAGCACCCTCACCACTTATCTTTTTCTACAAAAATTCTGAGTAGAAGGGCGACTTGGCGTGGACATAAGGACATTCGCCTGCTCTCGCCGGCCGTCCGCTTCACTTGATGCCATTCCTTGTCACTTGGTCAGACTACTTTGGAGTGATTCACTTGAGCGCCTCAGTCCAACGGCAGCACTCTGCAACTAGGAAAAACTGAAAGAACTGAGAGGATGGCGAGCTCGCACTGCTGGGAGAGCCCGCCGGCGCTGAACCCGGCAGGCGGAGTGGGTGAGGTCGTTGACGACTTCGGCGGGCTCAAGGCCTACGTCGCCGGCTCGGCGGAGTCCAAAGCCGCTCTCATTCTCGTCTCCGACGTCTTCGGTAATTACTTGCCTGAGTTAAATTGCAAGAATCGAAGTCTTGTACTTTCCAAGATTCGCCTACAAGAATCACCCGAACTATTCCCCTTCATTACAGGGTTTGAGGCGCCAAAGCTGAGGTACCCCTCCGTTTTTGCCCCTCTGAAATAGACAAGGTGGAACCCTTGGATTTTTTACTTGCAGCACCATCGCCCTGTAGTTGTTCTATTGATTTAGTCATAATGAGCTCTTGACTGCTATTATGACTCTGAAAATGTGTATTGTCCCTTCTCATCATATGCTAGTTTACACCTGATCTTGTATATGTTGTAGAAAATTCTGCATGCCGATAAATATGGAAAGTCTGCCTTTAGTATTAACTTTCCTGCTTAGGTTAAAGAGACCTATTCTTTGGCCCTTTTTGATCCACTGGCAAAACTTTAGCCCTGCACTTTTAGCCCTTTTTTTTTCCATGGGGATCCAAACAGGGGGGGATAAATGTGAGTAAATGGCTAAAAACTGGGCTAAAATCTTTTACTCCAAAGAGGCCCTAAATTGGGCTAAACTCTCTCGGGGCGGGCGCTGGACGCCCCATACCCCTTGCCGCTCGCATGCATGGCTGTGCATAGATAATTAAATGAGGGTAAATTCAGTCATTATAGATTAGAGGACTAAAGTTTTGCCCATAAATCCAAACAGCCTAGCAGAACTAAAGTTGGCTAAACTTTAGTCCTTGGACTAGTGATCCAAACACCACCTTTTCTCTCTTTTTTCGTTTGGGGGTGGGGGATTAGTATATCATGGCCATTTTCTTTTCAGAAAACTTAACTCATTGAATCATCATCTGCTGGCACAATATTTTCCCTTACCTAATCCCTAATTCTAGCCTTATAGGGAATTAGGGACTGTTGTCAACAGAGATTTTTTTTTTTGTAAACCGCATATAAAGAAAACCACAGTCAGACTTGGGTGTTTGCTGTAGCCAGTCTGGTGCAAATTGCTTCACAGCTTATAGTGTTAGAATTGGCCAAGGATTCTTTGAATTGCAATTAGTTGCTACTGCTTTCTATTTTTTTTTTACACTGATGGTAAAAGTTTTTCTCATGAAGGAAGATAGCGGATAACGTTGCTTTGTCAGGTTACTTGGTCGTAGTGCCAGATTTCCTGCATGGGGATCCATTTGACCCCAGCAATCCCAATAATCGTGCAATGTGGTTGCAGGCACATTCTCCGGTATGTTGTCTTCTGAACTTTTTTTTGGACCTTTTGATTATTACAGGACCCAGGGCAGCTTGTTTCAGTGATCTTTTTTGGGTGGGTGAGTGGGGGAGGGGGGGGGGGGGTGTTGTTGTCCAACTTCCATGACATTTGTAGACTGAAAATTTCAGAAAGGCTTGAAGAAGTCGCAACAAAAAAACTTCTGATATGAGCATCAAGAATGCTGTCAACTTGAATGACCATTTGGCATATACCTGCATAAAATGATTGAACAACTCTTCTTCTTTTTTATTGGCTAGTAGCATGTAAGGGTTATTTTGAAACAAAGTAATGTTTCTTGATGATGTAGGAGTCACCTGTTAGGGGTTATGAGCACTGCCTACTTTTTCCCTTTTGTCTCTCATTTTATACTGAGCACTGAGATTGACTCTTGTAACAGCAAAAGGCATTTGAAGAGGCAAAACCAGTAATTGCTGCTCTAAAGGAGAAGGGAGTGGCGACCATTGGGGCTGCAGGTTATTGCTGGGGAGGTAAATACAAATATTTGAATTGTTTTATTTGTTAGTATACTTGAAATTTTATTTGTTGCCCTTCCTCTCTTTCTCCACGCTAAGCCTTAGACACTTGATTGCACTACTTTCAGCAAAGGTCGTTGTCGAGCTGGCAAAAGTTCACGAGATCCAGGCAGCTGTATTGTTACACCCTTCTTTACTTACTGTTGATGACATTAAAGGTCAAATATATTGTGATAGTTTTTCCCCTTACATTCTAAAACTGTTATATGCAAGAGCTGGAAATGCTTACTCTTTGATGTGCTATCTAATATTCAGAGATCAAATGCCCCATTTCTATACTTGGAGCTGAAATTGACAAAACATCACCCCCAGAATTGTTAAAGGAGTTTCAGCAGATCCTGTCAGCAAACTCTGGGGTAAGTTCTGACATCTTTGAAACCTTGACTTTTAAGTTCGAACATTTGCATGAATATGAGAGTATTCAGACTCCACTATTAGATAACTTGGTCTATATATTTAAAACTCCATGTTCTGTTCTAATGCATATGAGTGCTCAAGATCCTTGTATCAACTCGATGTAATGAACTTAAAATTAATAAAGCTTCCCTTATAAAAAAAAAATACGAGTGCGGTTGTGCAAAAGTATTTGGCGTTGAGCATATAGTTTTATTATTTACCTGCAATGGAGGGATGTGTTCTTAAGTAAAATTTACTTCATTCAAATTGTTTAATCTGCAAAACTGTGCCGTAAGGTTTAATATACAGTAGAGGCTTCTCAATTCGTGAGCCCCCTTGAAAGTATATTGTTTGCTGTTTTTTATTTTTTGATTAAGCCCTTTATTTGGCACTGGAATTCATTTAGTCTGCCTGCTTGAATAACCATGTTAGCAGCCCACCACTCCTTCGGTTTTTTTTCCTTCTCTATCCAAATTTTCTTCAAATATAAATTTCAAAGTTAGGCCAAAACAACAATTTGGACAACAATCATTTTATTTCAGCATAAAACTATTCAGTGCCATCAGTTCTCCAATGTTTCCATTTTGCTCCACAGATAGATCACTTCGTCAAAATTTTCCCTGGCGTAGCGCATGGATGGGCTGTGAGATACAGTGACGATGATGTGGCTGCTGTCAGGAGTGCTGCGGAAGCTCTGCATGACATGACCCACTGGTTTAATAAATACCTGAAGTGAAATCTGAAATCTGAAGTTGTATCTTGAAATTTAATGACGTCTTGACAGATCATCGCGTGACTATACCAATTGTGTTTCTGGCCATTTTGGAGTTTGGACTTTCGTTTTCAGTTGAGTTTTTGCTTGTGTAGCGTGTACTATGTATTTTAGGAGTACACCTGTGGTACTTGAACTATTTATTATACTAGTTGAGTGTGCGTTGCTACGGGTAAAACATCTCATGATATACAACCACACAAGTAAAATATCTGTAGAATCCCATGTCATCACAAATAATTAACATTAAAACATATATTTCAAACTAATTTATTTGAAATAAAGAAACAACTAAGCACGCATGGTCAATTCCATCGCCTAATGATTCGGTTCCGCGAATACAATCTCCATGTTAGTTTACCATCCAACACTGAAAGGAAATAGTGCTTGGATTGGTCCCTCTATTGTCGCCTTTTGCTCTCGGTTCATGAAAACTTGCAGTAATAGGTACATTGATTTTTTGTGGGATATAAGTAGAACCAATCCACTATGCAGTTTTGTTCGAACTGGCAGGTTATGTGCAATGTTCTTTTCTGAAAACGCAATTGGAATACACATTAACTAAAAATAGGCTAATTGTTCAGTAATTCGTGTACAGTCGGGCACGGGGGTGATTACCTCTGAAATTAGTGCCGAGGACGAGCTCGAGCTGGTCAGCTGGATGGATGCTGGAGACAGTCGGGCAAAGGGCGAAGGGGGCGTTCCTGGCTGCCGCCGACGCGCGAGAAAGCAGTATTAAGCAAGTCATTATTGCACGGGAAAAATATATTGTTCTATCTTAGGGGTAGGTTCATTATTGCAAAAGCAGTATTAAAGCATGGAATATACAGATAGGCACACATAGAGTACTCACTGCTCAAGAGTACTGGATGCTAAATCTGAACAGTTGTGACCAACTAATATAATGTATGTTCAACAATGTATATAACACTGAGGCAAGTTTAGGTAACAAACAAATAGTTGTGACCAAATTCAATATTTTTCATCGGTAGCAGCCCAAAGATCATTATCGAAATATATGGAACCAAGTTGCAGCTCTAAAAGCTAAGTGACGATTTAGATTCTGCAAACTTCCACAAGTTTCTAACAACCCATAATGGGTGCCAAAATCATCAAATGGGATAACGTAGTTCCTGAAAATTCCTTAAGAGTTAAATACCTAAGAAAGAAGGGTGGGCCTGGTGCAAGCGGTAGAGTCTTACCGCCTGTGACCGGAAGGTTCCGGGTTCGAGTCGCGGTCTCCTCGCATTGCACAGGCGAGGGTAAGGCTTGCCACTGATACCCTTCCCCAGACCCTGCACAGAGTGGGAGCTTTCTACACTGGATACGCCCTTTAAATACTTAAGAAAGTCTACTAGGTATGTGGATCAGTTAAGGATTGAAATTCATATGTATCCATATATGAGCTGCTACTGCTAAAACAAACTGACTGAATTCTAAAAATGATGTAGCCGAACCACATACCAGAAAGGGATGGAGCAAACAGCAGGGAGACTAATCAGGACTCTTACAAAATTGAATCCCAGGTTTCTCACACTCTCACATCTACAGATTCTCTTAAAACTGCAGTTGACAGAGGCAACACTGAGGTCTATAAAATTAGTTTCCCCATAACACCACTGAAGTTAGCTTTCGAAGCCTGGACCACTGAATTGAGAGCAGTCTAATTTTTAAGAGACTATCATTAACCATTATTGACTATTTCAGTATTGTGGTAGTGCTATAGAATATTAAGCCTAAAGAACGTAATGAAGTAAACAGTGTTTACAGGAAACAATTTCCAGTACTGTGGTAGTGCTAACAAAACATAACTCTAATTGTCTCATCATCACATATCCTGATCCCATTTGCACTGCCTATCCCAATGCCAGGGAGGATAAAGAACAGAAGGGCTAGGAACATTCAGTGCAAAGCACACAGAACCGCAGGCGCAGATTCAGTAAAGGGCATGGGTGCGCAAATGTACACCTGGTGGCAGCAGAGGGTGTAGGAGGCGTTGAAGAAGCCGGGGTCCGACGTGACGTAGCCCTCCTCCGGCTGCTGCGCACGTCGGAGCCGCGTTGTCGACTCTGCGTGCTAGTCGTGGCCGTGGACGCCGGCTCGACGTCGGACGAGGCCGCGCCGGATCGCGGGGCCGGGCGACGCAGGAGAGGCCGCCGCACGCCGGCGCTGCACGACCCGGACTGTGTGGGAGCCGGCGTGCAGGGGCTGGCGGCGCTGGCGTGCAGGGCCGGGGCTGGCGGCGGCGGCGGAGCGGCGGCGTGCGGACGAAGCTGCGCCGACGGCACGGGTGGTAACGACCCCGACTGTATGGGCGCCTAGTGCAGGGGCTAGCGGCGCTGGCGTGCAGGGCCGGGGCTGGCGGCGGCGATGGCGTGCAGGGCCGGGGCTGGCGGCGGCGTCGGAGCGGGTGCGGCGTCGGAGCCTGGACAAGGCCAGGGCTGGCGGCGGCGTCGGAGCGGGTTCGGCGTCGGAGCGTGGGAGGCGTGGGGTCGTGGGAAGGCTGGGGCGCGGCAGTTTTGTTTTTGCGGGAGGCTTTGCATGGCTGGGACGCTAAGCGCTAATCCTTTTTAGTTGTAGAGATTTGTGTTTATTTTAGTTGTAGAGATTTGTGTTTATCTTCCGTGGAATTAAGAAATCACATCTGTGTGTGTATGTGGCAGAGCTGAGGATCCAGAGGTAGTTCCCTTGGAAAATTCCAAAAGCATTGGAGAAGAAAGAAATGGCGATTGTGATGTACTCCGTAATGATAGCTAGAGGTTGGCCCAAGTTGAAGTTGCTCTCAGAGATGGACTTGCGCCTGCGGATGAGGGCGGAGCTAGAAGCCGGTCATGCTCTAGGTGTTTGAGCGGACGCGGACGCAATGCCCTGTGCGTTAAGTTTTCTGTTGTGGTGCAAGGAGATTCAGCATAAGGCTCAATGTCCTGCCAAATACAGACATACACTATCAACCAATGTTACTAGTTAAGTCTCTCGAGAGCAACTCACAAACGGTAAAGCGTGTTACTAGACGTCCGGACGAACGCCCACGCCTGCTTGTTTTCCGCGTGTAGCGAGCAGATGGCACAGACCTCAGCTTGCTTCGGGGCCACCACGCGAGCATCGGGCTGCTGTCGGCCCACCCGGGGCCACCACCTCCGTGGACGTTTGCATACTCGTTGCGTAGGGTTTCCCATCTAGCTCGAATTGCCGCGACAAGATGGAGGAAAGGGAAGGGAGGGGAGGGAGAGGAGAGGGAGAGGCGAGCCGCGCGACGAAGGCGCGGGGTAGGAGCCGAAGCCATGTGGCATGCCACTGTCCGCCAGCCACCGACGTCATTGCGACATGTACAATACAACACCCGATCTACTTTTAAAACATACAGACGAAACATTTGCAACATACATCCGAAAACAGTTGAAAACCATTGTAACACATACGTAACATCCAAATAAAAATACTTACAATATATGTGTGAAACATATGCAACATCCATATAAACACACTTGCAACATACATCTGAAAAACAGATAAAATATTGGCAACAAACATTTGCATCATAAGTATACAACCATTGTAATATATGCAACATCCCGATCTACTTTTGCAACATACATACGAAACCTTTGCAGCATACCTCTAAAACAACTAAAACACTCAAAACATATACTTGAAACATGTGCTTTCAGCAATGTCACCTTGCTGCTTGGACGAATGGAGCTTGTCCTCACGGAGCTCGATGCCACGGAGTGTGTGGAGGTCGCCATGTGAAGATCGTCAGTGGCACGGACCTCGATAGTGGCCGTGGCATACGGATAGAGCATGGCCCGCAACTGGAGGCACGAGTTCGGACGACGAGCGGGGTCGCTGCAGGTGGGCCCGGGCAGCCGGCACAGGCAAAGTCCATCTGAGCGGGGGCGGCACGGGCTGGAACGAGATCCTCTAACATACTCGGCATTACGTAAGAGGCACAGTTGGTTCTGCTGGAGAGTGAATTATGCATCAGACGACAAGCCAGGAAGTGGCCAACCTTTGCTCATGAGCAGCCACGTGCGGCCGGCCCATAACGGCCTAGTTCAGCATTTTTTTTTGACACGAACTATGGAGGGGAGAGCTTCCTCGCCTGGATATATTGATTTCATCAACGGTCTCATTTTAGGGAATGAGGTAAAAACCTGGTCTTCGATTAATTTTGGAAAACCGGACATAAATCAATACAACAGCCCCAGCATAAGGGCTAGATTGTTGCATGTCTACAAATACACAAAAAAGAGAAAATTATAACACCAAAGCACAGGAACTCTTCGACGATGCATCCAAAGAGGTGAATAACATGATCTCCTTGAATAACATGATAATGTAATCATCGTCAGCCAAGCAACAAGAGACGACGCCGCAGAAAGGCAAGGCTTTCGCCCGAGCCTTATGCTGAGGGGTTGAACGGGTCGACCAAGAAAAAGCAACATAGGAGGTTCTTCAGTGACGCCTTCAAGAAGGAGATCCTCGTCGCTGACCCAGACTAATCTAAGTTGAGCTTTCGCTCAGAACCTATGCCAATGCTCCCTTTGAACCCGTGTCTAGGGGAGGTGCGTTCACCGGCGAGCGTCCACGTCTGGACGGAGTGGTGTGCCGGTTGCCGCAACACCACGCTGAGCCGTTGCCGGACTCGCCAGCGACAGTGGGAGGTGTGCACCGGCAAGCATCCATGCCTGGACGGAGGGTGTGTCGCCTGCGCCTGGATGGGGGGCAGGCTGCCGGTTGCCGCCACACTTCACAGAGCCGTACGGACTCGTCCGCAACGATGGGAGGCGCACACCGGCAGTGCCAATCGCCGCCACACTTCGTGGAGCCGTTCGGACTTGCCCATGACGATGGGCAGGCGCACATCGGCAGTGCCAGTCACTGCCACACTTCGCGGAGCCATTCAGACTCGCCCGCGACGGTGGGAGGCGCGCACCGACACTGCCAGTCACCGCCACACCTCACGGAGCCATTAACGGACTCACCCACGACGATGGGAGGCAGTGCACCGGCAGTGCTAGTCATCGCCACACTTTGCTAAGCCATACGGAAATGCTCGTAACGATGGGAGGCGCGCACCAGCAATGACAGTTGCCACGACACCTCGCGGAGCCATTCGGACTCGCCCACAACGATAGGAGGCGCGCACTGGCAGTGCCAGTCGCCGCCACACATCGTGGAGCCGTTCGGACTCACCCGCGACTGATGGGAGGCGCGCACCGGCAGTTCTAGTCGCCGCCACACCTCGCGGAGCCATTAACGGACTCTCCCATGATGATGGGAGGCGTGCACCGGCATTGCCAGCTGCCACCTGGATGGCAGCCCCACTCATATGCCCTAGGGCCGCCGCAGCCACACGTAGCCTAGGACGCGCTCCCACCGGTCGATGCCGGAGAAGCTGGCCGCCGCAGCCACAGTCGGCAGCCAGGCCACGCCATTCGCTGCCACGCTCGGCACCACTAGTCACCGTGATGTGGTGGCCACTCACCAACGCCAGCACCATGGCCCCAGCCACCGGCAGGCAGGGGTAGGCTGGCCACAATGCCGCTGTCATGGCAGAGAAGCGTCTAGCAGCCACAGCCTGGCCCCGGTCACAGCCACGGGCATAGCCACTGCCATGCGTGGCCCAGCACGGTCAGTCGGCGAGCGCCCCAGGGGCGGCCCCAGCAAAAATCAGACGCTAGCCAACGGATTCGACATCCCCGACGCGGATCCTGGCCCCTTACGCGTGGATTTGGACCTCCTCGCACGGATGGGACAGCCCTACAAGGTTGCAGTCGCCATGGTGGCCGTCTTCACTACGCTGGCGGCCTAGTTCAGCATCTGATGGCATATATTCTTCTCCATCGTCGTTGTTAGCTCGCAAGTCTTCGGCGGGCGGCAGCCGCGGCTCGGTGGCGGAAGCTGGTTGCAGGTGAAACGAGTTCCATCTGGCATGTGCGCAGGAGGGGTGGAATAGGTCCCCGAGCTAGCCTCCTCTACCACCGCTCCCATGCTGGCATGCTGCTGCTAACATGGAACTATGGAAGTCGAGCATGGAAGTTGTGGTCTACACCGCCGCTGCCAGCTTTCAACTGCACTTGGTTCAACACAAGCATCTTCACTTTGTTCTCACAAAGCCCCAGCATAAGGGCAAGATTGGGAGGCGCCAGCCCTAGCATAAGGGCTAGATTATGGCATGTCCACAAATACACCAAAAAGAGAGAGAAAAATTACAACACCAAAGCACAGGAACTCTTTGACGATGCATCCAAGGAGGTGAATGACGTGATAACATAATCATCGTCAGCCAAGCAACAAGAGACGATGCCACAGAAACTTGGCAAGGCTTTCGCCCGAGCCTTATGCCGAGGGGTTGAACGAGTCGACCAAGAAAAAGCAACACAGGAGGTTCTTCAGTGATGCCTTCAAGAAGGAGATCCTCGTTGTTGGCCCAGACTAAACTGAGCTGAGCTTTCGCTCAGAACCTATGCCAATGCTCCCTTTGAACCCACGTTTGGGGGAGATGCGTTCACCAGTGAGCGTCCACGTCTGGACGGAGTGGTGTGCTGGTCGCCGCAACACCACGCTGAGCCGTTGCTGGACTCGCCAACGACAGTGGGAGGCGCGCACCGGCAAGCATCCTCACCTGGACGGAGGGGGTGTCGCCTACGCCTGGACGGGGGGCAGGGTGCCGGTCGCCGCCACACTTCACAGAGCTATACGGACTCATCCATGAGGATGAGAGGCGTGCACCAACAGTGCTAGTCGCCGCCACACTTTGCGGAGCCATTCAGACTTGCCCATGACAATGGGAGGCGCCATAGGCAGTGCCAGTCACTGCCACACTTTGCGGAGCCGTTCAGACTCGCCCACGACGGTGGGAGGCGCGCACCGACAATGCTAGTCACCGCCACACCTCATGGAGCCATTAACAGACTCACCCACGATGATGGGAGGCACGCACCGGCAGTGCCAGTCACTACCACACTTTGCTGAGCCATACAGACTCACCCATAATGATGGGAGGCGCGCACCAGCAATGACAGTTGCCACAACACCTCGTGGAGCTGTTCGGACTCGCCCATGACGATAGGAGGCGTGCACCGGCAGTGCTAGTCGCTGCCACACATCGTGGAGCCGTTTGGACTCCATCGCAACAATGGCTCACGCACCGGTAGTGCTAGTCGCCGCCACACCTCGCGGAGCCGTTAATGGACTCTCCCAGCGAACGATATGGCTCGTTGATGTCTTCGCCTGAGGCCATATGGGGAGTAGGTAGTACAGCGCTAGCACGCACGATGCTATTGGCAACGTGCATCCTCAGACGTGGCTTGTCGTTATTGTAGGTCATGTCAAGACACGCCTGCTCCCCTTCTAGCGTTAAACGTTTGACCCTAGACTCGTACTTGCAGACCCATAGTGGTTGGGGCAGGTACAGACCTCTGTCGGGTGAGACGAAGCTCGTGCCCTTGGGGTTGGGAGAGGTGAAGCCTATGCCCTTGGGATCAGGCGAGATAGAGCCCGCGCTCTCGGGATCGGGCGAGGTGGATTCCACGCCCTCGGGGTTGGACATGACGGGGCTCTCGCCCAAGGGGTCGAGCTTGATGGGGCTCTCGCTCGAGGGGCCGGGCGTGATGGGGCCCATGCCCTTGGGGTTGGGTGACCCAGATCTTGGATCCTTGAGGTCAGGTGAGACGGAGCCTGTGCCCTCGGGGCCGGGCGAGACTAAGATACGCTCTTGACCATCCGAGGGAGTTAGCGTTCACGGCCATTAGCTTCCTTGTTCTGGGTATCCCTGATACTGATACCCAATAGTAGCCCCCGAGCCTCCGGAGGAGTAGAATACTTCCTTCGAAGGCTTTTTCGGACAAAAGGATTCTAAGGATCTTGATCTCCCTTTGCGGGCTGTGGGATATCTTGGTATGGTCGAGATTCCTTGAGTTTGGACTCCTCGAGAGCATGTAGCTGTGTGATTTGGGGGGATTAGAGAAGATCTCTCTTGATTATGATTCCTCTCTAGGATCCGACCGATTCGTCATTGTTATGCGACCGTGTATTCGGTATCCTTGTGAGTCCAACTCTCGAGCCCCCACGCGCAGCAAGGGTCTAATCAAGGGGTTAGCTCATCTTAAGGTCATCCTCCCTCAAGTGTTTTTTTCGATAAAATAGAGGGGCTAAGCCATGCCATGTTTTCCTCAATGGACCGTGCACTATGGTGCTCGGTGAGCTGTTAACGGGCAAGTTCGAGTGGGGCCTAGGCTTCCTGTTTGCGAGGGTCTGGCATGGGTCAACTGGTGACTGACTCTAGACTCTTGACGGCCAGTCCATATAGTTCTCGGGTCCGTTCAACCAGTCCCAAGGGCTCATTGCCTTTCTTCAAGGAAAAACCATGGACCGTGCTCTGTCAAGACTCGAACATGAGCCAAGATGCCCGCGGCGCTCGTGCGCCTGGGTACTGGCCGCTATTGGGCCCATCCCATTCCACCCTCACTCTAAAGGTGCCCCGGAGCGGTTGTCAACCCGTCGGTGGGCCAACCTTCGAACTCCTAGGCCTTAATGGGCCGTGGAAGCATTTTTAGCTACGTATCCCTACTTATGCGCGGCGGTTTTTAGCCCATTAAGGGGGCGAACCGTTGTCCAGTGCGCCCTTTGAGGAGCGGATGGGGGTGGCGTGTGCATGATTCTCGGAGAGGCAAAGTGACGGGGTGTGGCGGGTGCATCGATCTAGGCAGACGGTTCTCCTCTCGTTTCACCCCACCTTATAAATAGCGGGCTCCCCCTTCATGTTTTGGCGTGCCAAACTGCAATCTTGCCTTCTCCTGCCTTTCCGCCTTTCCGCCACCATTGTTCGGATCTACTGCCTCTACTAGTCCGCTACCAGCACCCTAGATCCGTAGCTTTTGCTTCTCCGCCGTTGCCAAAAAGTCCTCGCTCCTCCATCTTCGCTTTCCATGGAGTCATGGTACCTGCTCCGACGTCACCCATGCATGCATGGAGGGCCTCGTCAAGCATGGTCTTCTTCGTGGGAGGACTGATGCGATGGAGTGGCTGGTTCCGAGCCACAAGGAGGTGCCGATGCTACCCAACGGTTACATCGTCTCCTTCGCGCCCTTCCACAAGCGTGGGCTCACGATCCCCCCTCATCCGTTCTTCTGGGGGCTATGGCACCACTACGAGGTTGAGCTGTAGCACCTTAATCCCAATAGGATCTAGCACATCGCGACCTTCATCATGATGTGTGAGGGGTACCTGGGGATCGAGCCGCACTTCGAGTTGTGGAGGTACTTCTTTGCCATCTCCTTGCATAGGAAGAAGGACAGAGGCGGGGAGATCCTAGTGCCGATGGGATGCGTGGGCATCCACCTTCAGGGGCAGTGAGTGGCCAAGTACATGCCCTGCCAGTTGTCTAGATCCAACAAGGTGTGGCACATGGAGTGGTTCCACTTGAAGAATGACCCCGCCGCCCCCTTGCCGGACTTCATCGGGTGCTTGATCGAAGAGGCGCCGCCGACATGGCTGGGGCCACACAACAAGTAGAAGAGGAGGATGTGCAACATCCTTGAGGCCATCGTGTCGCTGAGGAGCCACGACCTTCAGTGGGGCCAGCATCATTGGAGCATATCTAAAAGTGCAATCAAGCCTTAATTATGGGTTTTGATGATAATGACCTCGCAATTAGAGAACTAATGAGATTTATTGAGATGACAAGCAGGGAATTTATATTTGAGGATGCTACATGAAATGGAGGAGCCCACAACTACAAATATAGATGGCTTCAAACTCAAAGGAGGTTTAAATTCTTTTATATATTGAATTTGAGTATAGGAAAAACCGTACTATAAAGGGGGGGCACAATGCTTAAGCTAATCTATACTACCAAAAGCTCAAACAACCACATGCATCCTCAGATTCATAGCCAAGATAGTCTACACTTCACTATTATCCTTACTGTCTTGTGGGGTGCGAGCTCCGACTTGCCCTGACCCCTTGGGTGCGGGCTCCTGGTTCACCCGACCCCTTTGCTGCGGGCTCTGATTCGCCTGACCCTTTGGTCGTGGGCTCTGTCTCGCCCGACCCTAAGGTCACGAGCTCTATCTCGCCCGATCCTAAGGTCAGCGGGCTCCATCTCACCCGACCCCAAGGTCGCAAGCTCTGGCTCGCCCGACCCTTTGGTCCGTGGGCTTTGTCTCGCTCAACCCCAAGGTCGCTGGGCTCCTGGCTCGCCTGACCCTTTGGTCAGTGGGCTTCGGCTCGCCTGACCCTTTGGTCGTGAGCTCTAGCTCGCCTGACCCTTTGGTGGCAGACTCATCTCGCCCGACCTCAAGGCCACGGACCTCGTCTCGCCTGACTTCTTGGGTGAAATGTCCAGTTGGGGGCTAGGGGTATATATACCTTTTCTTTTTTCTCCCCAATGGCTATCTACGATTTAAGTGACCGTTGGGGCCTAGGGGGTATATATACCTTTCCCTTTCTTTCCCAATAGTAATGAACCAACCTGCTCCCTTCTTCCTCACTTCAACACACTCAAAACATAGCAGGAGCTCTCTCTCTCTCCATTATTGACCTCAAGCCCCCAAGTAAATACATTAATTTCCCCATCAATCCTTGAGGGATAAGGGTCCAAAACTTGATAAGAGAGCATCTCCACTGTTTCCAAACTCTAAATAGCACTTGGTTCACATTTTGGTCGGCTGGTTGTGTTTGTTACTCTTGGAGCTTGGCTCCTAGCTGGCTAGAGCGTCAGCCCGGTGAGCTTGCCAACTTGTGTGGTAGCCTTGGAAGGTTTGTAACCACCTCTTGCAGCAAGTAAAATCACCCCTGATCTCAAGAGTTCACTCTCTTGACTTGAGAACAAGGTAGGGATGCAAATCCCTAAGCCTTAGTGGTATACCTCAACAACATGGACTTAGGCAAGCCTTGGTGGTGAGCTAAACCATGGGATAAATCCTTGTGTCATCCTATGCTTGTGTTGCTACACTTGTGTTCTTATTGTTGTTGAGGTGATTTCTAGGATTGAGGCCAATCTACTTGTGTGTGGTGTTCCCACCACTTTCAGCTATCGATCTGTGATCTACCACCCTGCAGGAAGCTAAGAAATTTATCCGATCTAAATTTTGTTGGGTAGATTTTGAACTATGAAATAATCTCTCCTATAGGTGCGGTAGTACCACTGCTCAAACAGCGACTGTGCCACTGGTGAATTTGATGTCGGTTTGAGTTAAATTGTTACAGGCCTATTCACCCCCTCTAGGCATACTAGAGATCCTACAAGTAGTATTGGAGCTAGGTTACCTCGTGTGCGCTTCACCGCATGAGGTATGGAGCCTAGGGGAGGATCCGGTGTTGTGAAGACCATCAATGTTGATCTAGAGGACATTGGGCTACATGACACCGACAATAGTGAGGCTTAGCAGCCTCTACAGGGAGTAACTCCACGCTCCCATAGCTGGAGGCAACCGATGTTGAAAAAACTCAAAATGAAGAAGAAAGATGAAGAAAAAGAGCAGCTAGAAAAGAGAAGCAAGAGAGAAAAAGAAGAAGAAGAAGAAGAAGAAGCGGTTAGAAGAGAAGAAAGCAAGAAAATAAGAAAGAAGAATCAAGAGAGAAGCTAGAAGAAAAAGAAGAGAAGCAAGAAAGAAGAAGGAACAAGAAGCAAAAGCCTCCAATGCATCTTTAAGTGAGTTATCTAGCAGCTCTGAAGATGGTGATGATGATGAGTCCTACCGAGTGCATAGCAAGAAGAACAAGAAAGGAAAGGGCAAGAAGAATGACGACAATAAATATGCCACCATATCCTTTAACTATTCTTCTATGTCTATGACTAACCATGATCGCAAGTCTTCATCAATGTGCCCGTGGGCAAGTTACCTCATTTCAATGGGACTAACTTTGCTAAGTGGAAGCACTTGATGAGAGCCTATCTTATAGGTCTTCATCCTGGCATTTGGGAGGTTGTTTGCAATGGATTTGAGCCATCGGTTGATCCCAAGAATCCAACACTATAAGAGATGAGAATCATTCACCTAAATGGTCAAGCCACAAGTGTGTTGCTTAGTGCCTTGGATGGTGATGAGTATAATAGAGTGATTGGAGTTGATGTTGCCAAGCAAATATGGGACACTTTTCACCTAGCACATGAAGGGGTTGACAAAGTGAGAAAGGCAAGAATTGACTTGTTGATGTCAAAACTCAACCGGTTTGTAATCTTGGATGGAGAGGGGCCAAAAGAGATGTTTGATAGGTTGATGACAATGGTGGGCAAGATTAGAGTCTATGGTTGTGATGAGCTAGCTGATCATAAAGTTGTCAAGATTATGTTGGAAGCTTATTCACCTAGAAATGAGACCGTAGTCACTCTAATTAGAGACAAGAAGTTTGAGTACTTCACACCAAATGATGTACTTGGGAGGATCTTGACCTTTGATATACAAAGAGAAGAAGATTGGAGAATTGCAAGCAAAGCTAGAAGGCATCAAGATCAACAAGGATGTAGCTCTCAAGGCCAACAAATCAAGCATTCAAGGCTCTACTAGCAAGTCCAAGACCAACAAGCTAGCTTCAACTAGCAAGCCCAAAGCAAGCAGGCAAGTTCAAGAAAGAGTAGAGACCACCTCATCCTCTAGTGAGAGCAAACATGATGATGACTAATACGAGAAAGTGGATGATGTTGCTCTCTTTATGAGGAGGTATCACAAGGGGCTAAAGAAAGCAAGGCTATAAGGTAGTGAAGAGAAGCTTCCCAAACAAGAAAAAGAGGACATGCTACAATTGTGGAAGCACCAATCACTTCATTTCCAAGTGTCCATATGAGATCATGGACAACAAACACAAGAAGGACAAGAAAGAGGAGAAGGCTGACCATAGAAAGAGCAAGAAGTACATGGGAGAGGCTCACATTGGGCATGAATGGGACTCAACTAAAGAAAGCTCATGTGAAGAAGATGAGAAAGTTGCAACCATTGCTATCCATGAGCTATCTTCTTCACCAAGACTCTTCACCAACATGTCCGATGATAACTACTACTCCCCTCACATTTGTCTTATGGCAAAGGGTGAGAAGGTAAAATCCAAATCCAAGGCTAAAGCTCCTCCACCTCCACCTCCTAGTGATATCTCTAGTAGTGATCTTAGTGATAGCTCTAGTGATGATGACTCTAGTGATGAAGAAATAAATATGATAACTAAAAGTTTAGATAGAAAGACCAAATTATTCATCACTAAGCTCATGGAGGACTTAGAGAGTGTCCAAGCCGAGCTAGAATCTAGAGAGAAAACTCTTATCTAACAAGAGAATCTCTACATTGCTAGCAAGGAAGCTCTTGCATTAGAGAGAAATGAGGTGGAATCCTTGCGCAAGGCCTTGGCCAAAGAACAAGGAGACCATGCTATCACAAAGAAAGAAAATATTGCTCTCAAGAAAAAGTATTGTGACTTAGATGAAAAGCACAAAGAACTTGAGCTGCAATATAACATTCTTTGGGATAGCAACTCACATCCCTCTAAAGCAAAGGATGCCTCTACTACCTCCACTAGTCAAGGTAGTGGAAAATGTTATAATATTGATTTGAATGCTTATTCCACTAACCTTGCAAACATGGAGGCAATGAGAAAATAAATTGCTAGACTCAATGAGATCATTGGCAAGGGCTGCTTGATTGGTAAGGCTCAAGTAAGTGACAAGAAGGCAAATAATTCAAAAGTGCCTCAATTCAAGCAAGGGAGACACCCCTCAATCAAGCGTGGGCTTGGGCACACTACTAGGAGCCAAGACAAATGGAAGAAAGATCATAAATGGCTATGAGTGTGTCAAGTTTAAGAGGAAGGAAAGAGTTGGTATAGATCAGCCTACACAGACAGCGGCAATGCTACACCATGGCAGTGCCACAGTGAAGGCCGGCTGGGTAACTCCCCGCAAAAATGGGAAGGCTACCAACTATGCTCCTGATCAAACTAAGCCCAAGAAGGTGTCCCAGTAGAAACTAGGTTCAGCAGAAGCCAAAGGAATCAGTGTGGGGCACTATGAATAAGTATGCCTATCAACCAAAGACTTATACACCTCGACAAAGCTTGACTTCATGCTTTATTTTGAGGAACAACAGCAGTGGAAAAGTGGTTGCCAAATATATTAGAAAGAAAGCCAACACATATAGGAACACTTCTATTTGGGTTCCTAAATTTCTTATGACTAACATGCAAGGCCCCAAGTAAAATTGGGGACCTAAATCAAGCAGCTAAATCTGTTTTCCAGGCATACTCCTCTAGTGGATCAAGTTGGGTGCTTGATAGTGGATGTACAAATCATATGACCGAAGAAAGGAGTATGTTCTCATCATATTCCCCGATGACTGCACTCAAATGAAAATATTGTCTTTGGAGACAATTCAAAGGGGGATGTGATTGGTCTCGGTAAAGTTGCTATAACCCTTGAGCATTCAATTACAAATGTATTACATGTTGATTCGTTGAGTTACAATTTGTTGTCTATTTCTCAGTTGTGTGAGATGGGCTACAATTATCTCTTTTCGGATAAGGGTGTGGAAGTCTTTAGAAGGGAGGATTCCTCTATTGTCTTTACGGGTCAATTAAACAACAAGCTTTACTTAGTTAATTTCAACAAAAGTAAAGCTAAGCTTGAGACTTGTGTAGTGGCAAAATCTAGCTTGGGTTGGCTTTGGCATCGTCGACTAGCCCATGTTGGGATGAGGAACTTGGCCAAACTTCTAAAAGATGAACACATCCTTGGGCTAACAAATGTTCACTTTGAGAAAGATAGGATATGTAGCGCTTGTCCAGCTAGAAAGCAAGTTGGCGTACCTCACCCACCAAAGAGCATCATGACCACAACGCAACCATTGGAGCTCATACACATGGATCTCTTTGGGCCGATCATCTACCTAAGTATCGGGGGTAACAAATATTGTCTTGTTATTATTGATGATTATTCCTGTTTCACTTGGGTATTTTTCTTATTTGATAAGTGTCAAGTTAGAGACAAAGTGAAGACTTTTGTTAGAAGAGCTCAAAAGGAGTTCGGTCTCCCCATCAAGAAAATGAGAAGCGACAATAGGACCGAATTCAAGAACACCCAAGTTGAGGAGTTTCTTGATGAAGAGGGCATCAAGCATGAGTTTTCAACTCCATACACCCCTCAACAAAATGGTGTAGTAGAGAGAAAGAATCATACACTAATTGATATGGCAAGGACAAAGCTAGATGAGTACAAGACACCGGACCTATTTTGGTGTGAAGCCGTCAACACCGCTTGCCATGCCATCAACCGCCTCTACCTACACAAGAAGTTGAAGAAAACTTCATATGAGCTTCTAACTGGTAACAAACCAAAGGTGTCCTACTTTAGAGTGTTTGGGTGCAAGTGTTTCATACTGAAACCCAAAACCTCTAAGTTTGCCCCTAAAGTTGATGAAGGTTTTCTTCTTGGTTATGGATCAAATGATCATGCCTATTGTGTTTTCAACAAAACCTCCAGGAGAGTTGAAATAGCGGTAGACATAATATTTGATGAATCTAATGGCTCTCAAATGGAGCAAGTTGATTCAAGTGTTGTAGGAAAGGAGGATCCACCATGTGAAGCAATCAAGCAATTGGCTATTGGTGATATTAGACCACAAGAAGATGAAGTCACTAAAGTGGTGGTTCCTCAAGCTACTGATGAACAAAGTTCCGCTGACGTACCTGATGCTAAGGGGAGCCGACCCCTGCTGCAAATCAGCAGAGCGGCAGTGCCGCACTCCCTCTGACAGCGGTAGCAAGTCCAACTCTGATTCAAGGACAGAACCTATAACCTATATTCGAGCAAGAAGATAATGAAGATTTAGAAGATGGACAAGAGGCCATTGATTATCCAAGGCTAAGGCAAACAATACAACGGGATCATCCCATTGACAACATCCTTGGGAGTCTTCAAAAGGGGGTAACAACTCGTTCACATTTAGCAAACTTTTGCCAATATTACTCGCTTGTTTCCTCTTTGGAACCTCTTAAGGTTGAGCAAGCACTTGGAGACCCGGATTGGGTGATGGCCATGCAAGAAGAGATCAATGACTTCGAAAGAAACCAAGTGTGGACCTTGGTGGAGAGACCCAACACCAATATTATTGGCACCAAGTGGGTCTTCTGCAACAAGCAAGATGAGAATGATATGGTGACAAGAAACAAGGCAAGATTGGTTGCTCAAGGTTTCACTCAAGTAGAGGGCTTGGACTTTGAGGAAACATATGCACCGGTGGCAAGACTTGAAGCAATCTAAATGCTTCTAGCCTATGCCGCTCATCACAATTTCAAGCTATATCAAATGGATGTGAAGAGTGCATTCCTCAATGGCCCCATTCAAGAACTTGTATATGTTGAGCAACCACCGGGTTTTGAAGATCCCAAGTTCCCCAACCACGTCTATAAACTCCAAAAGGCGCTCTATGGGCTTAATCAAGCACCAAGAGCATGGTATGAATGCCTTAAGGAATTCTTGCTTAAACAAGGCTTTGAAATAGGCAAAGCCGACCCTACCCTTTTCACTCACAAAGTTGGGAAAGATATATTTGTGCAATATGTCGATGACATAATATTTGGTAGTACTAATCATTCTTTTTGTGAGGAATTTAGTAGGATCATGACCAAGAGATTTGAGATGTCCATGATCGGTGAATTGAAGTTCTTCCTTGGATTTCAAATCAAGCAAGTGAAGGATGGAACTTTCATTAGCCAAATGAAGTACACCCATGATATGCTTAGGAAGTTTGACATGGTGAATGCCAAGCCTATTAAAACTCCCATGCCAACCAATGGACATCTTGATCTCAACATTGAAGGGAAAGCCATGGATACCAAGGTATATCGTTCCATGATCGGCTCTCTACTTTATTTGTGCATCTAGGCCCGATATTATGCTTAGTGTGTGCATGTGTGCTAGATTTCAGGCTAACCCTAAAGAGTGTCACTTAGTGGCTGTTAAGAGAATCTAAGATATCTAGTACACACTCCAAACATTGGATTGTGGTATCCTAATGGCTCTAAGTATGATCTACTTGGGTATTCGGATTTTGATTATGCCGGTTGCAAAGTAGATCAAAAAAGCACTTTAGGGACATGTCAATTCCTTGGACAATCCCTAGTGTCTTGGAGTTCTAAAAAGCAAAATTGTGTAGCCCTTTCCACCACCAAGGCCGAGTATGTTGCAGTCGGTGCATGTTGTGCTCAACTACTTTGGATGAGGCAAACCCTTCAAGATTTAGGATGTCATTTTACCAAAATCCCATTATTATGTGACAATGAGAGTGCCATTAAGCTTGCAAACAATCCCGTAAGTCACTCTAGAACCAAGCACATAGACATCCATCATCATTTCTTGAGAGATCATGAAACCAAAGAAGATATCGAAATTCGCCATGTGAGCATCGAAAAGCAACTAACCGATATCTTCACAAAGCCCCTCGATGAGTCCAGGTTTTGTGCTTTATGTAGTGAGCTAAATATACTTGATTCTCATAACGTGGTTTGAATTTTAGCATGCCTCTATTTGATAAACTAGTATCTAGGCAAAAGAGTTGAAAATTTTCATATTGTGCATGAAAATGATTTATAAAAGACAACTTATGTATCATGATCATGGTCTGTACTAATTATTTGTTTCTGGGCATGGTATATAGGTGACATGTATCTATATCTAATACAGAGAGAGTCATATAGATTATAGCTAACTCCCACTGTTTTGGGGAGTGCGGCAGTGTCATGCCTGCCATGCGGCAGTGCCGCACTTTGAATCTCTCTTGAGATTTGGCCCAAATGGTTTTACTGTAGGCCCCATTTATTCTTCCACTTATCCTCAGAACCGCAGTAACTTCCTTCCTCTCTCTCTTTCCCCCAATGCCGATGCCCATGCCTCTCTCTCCTCTCGCGCCCGCACCGTCGCCATCGCTTGGCTACACGTTGCCAATCTCTGGCAGTGCCGCGGCAGCTGCCAGCTCTCCCTCAATGACACTGATGGCCCCTGACCCAAGCAGTTTCTTCCCTCTCCTCTCCTATCCTCGGTTGAGAAGATGGAGCATGGAGATAATGACTAAGGGGGAAAAGGAAGATGAATGAGCAAAGAGACAAGGATCCACCTCGCTATGGTCGAGGGAGGTCAATAGCAGCAGGTAGTAGTGTAGCTCCAAGGGGACTTGGTGACAAGAGGAGGCGTGAGCAATACATTGAAGATGAGGAGAGGCTAGAGATGATAGGTTGTACCACTGATGCCATTCTCGACACCCCACAACATCTTTCTGAGTTTGATGGTAGATACATGAGAGATTTTGAGGGTGAGATCATCATGAGACCTCCAGATGACTCCTGCCAGCATGCAGTTGTCAACTATTCCAAGAGTTGGAAGCTGGTGGAAGAGGCAAGGGAGATCAATCCCTATGCAGTGCACAAAGATTTGGGCATTGATTACAGATTCTGGAATGAGTTTCCTTCCAACTTTTATGCCACTGTCATTCTTGCATCCAAGAAAACCAAGATCATCAAGATGCAGTATATTGATTGGGATGAGATGCAAGAGAAGGAGGAGCCTGAGTTTGACAAGGTGATCAAAATTTGTGATAGGTTCCAGCTTTCAGACATCATGGGTTTCCAGTATAACTGGAATGAGGAAGTCCTTGCACAGTTTTATGCCACATACTTCTATGACCAGACCTTTGATGAGATTCATTGGATGAATGATGGTCGGCACTACCGAGTCAACTTTATCACTTTCAGCTAGATTCTTGGCCTTGGGGAGGAGCACAGAGATTACACTTACATTCATGATGAGCCTCGAGCTAAGATCCGTGACATCAGTCACATGTGGAGAGATAGAAGGATTGTAGATGGCAAGAGGAGTGGTCTATATAGCTTCTATTACATCCTCAACAATCTCATTAGGAACACCATCAACCCAAAGGATGGAGCAGCCTCAGATATTAATGGCTATGTGAGAAATGTGTTGGCTCGATTCGCTCTAGGTGGGGACAGGTTCAATGTCCCTAGATTCATGTTGACTGAATTGAGATTTGCCATGAAGGATGGGAGGAGGGGTCTGCCCTATGCCCCTACCTCATGTTCATGATTGAGAGGGTCACTAGATTTTATTTTCCAAAGGATGGGATGCACATCGTCTATAAAATTGAGAAGACTCAGCCTCCTGCAGCTACTCAGGGAGCGAGGAGCTCTCATGCTCATATAGATATCATTGAATCTCCCCGCTCTAGGTCTCATAGTGGAGGCAAGATGAAGAAGTTTGGCAAGTGGTTGAAGGCAATCTTCAGAAAGTGCACCTATGCAGCTAACAGAGTGTATGAGACATAGCTTGAGCAACATTAGTGGCATGGACAGGACCTTCCACCACTTCCTCCTATTCCACCTCCTCCACAGTGTGACCTTCCGAGTCTCTTCGACAAAGATTCAGATGATGAGGAGGAGTAGCAAGGATGAGCAGTAGATTGGGATGAAACCCTAGAGGGATACCATCAGAGACAGGAGCCGAGGTGTTCCACTCGTTCCACTTGCTACACTACCACCACTCACCGTCAGGGCCATGCACATATTGACTTTGACGACGATGATTGTGATGGTGGTGCTAGGACTGCTGTAGGAGGTGATGATATTGATCGGACTAACATCCTAGGAGATGATGAGTAGGTGTTGATCTTTTTTCTTTTCCTCTGTTTTTGGTGCTTTATGACAAAGGGGGAGAAAATTAGAGGGGTCAACAACTTTTTGCAATAGCTACACTTCATGTCCTATTCGATGAGTGTTAGTCTTTACTAGATGGAAAGTTTGAGAGTTGCTCAAAACTTTAAATTGTGAAATAATGCTACTATTTGACTCTTTGTTTATCAGATATGGACATGTATCGTTGTGTGGATTAGAAGTCATCTTATCGTGCTAGGTTGCATATCCTTTTGTTTGAGCTAGTTGTATGGTGCTTGACTGTGTCTTGCTCGTACAGTCAGGTGCGGCTCTGCCGCACAGCAGCAAGCACATGTGTGCATAAACTGTCATTTGCATCACGTTTTACAACCTGACACAGTATGCAGCACCCCACAGGAGCTTGGATGTAGGGGGTGTAACACCCTGGTGTCATGCCAGCATTTAGGCACTACAAATCATGCATATCATGCATCATCAAGCATCCTAATCATACATGCCTAATCATGTAAATAACAACTGAAACACTGCTTCGAAACATACGAAACATGTTCGTGAAACGTAAATGTTGCATACACTTGTTTAGAGTGGTTTTGCCCTGATTATGTTTGCTAGGCTAGTAAAACATGTTTGGCTATCATGGTAAATCATCTAGAACTGTTTAGCACAATTTTTGGAGCAAGGTTTGTATTTGAATTATTGCCAAATTTTGCTTTTAAAAATAATTCTCCAAAATTAGGGTTTTGAGTTAAAATTGACTTTAATTTTAGAATTCAAAATCTATCAAGAATTTGGCTTTGGTCATAAAAGCAAAGTTGTAGAGAATTACATTCTAATCAATTTTCATTTTTGGTACATTTTCAAAAGATGTCATTTTCTTGCTCAAAATGATATTTGAAAGCTGGCATTTAAAAATTTCTTGAAAATATAAATTGAAAAAAAACTTCCCTCACTTCGCGGGCCGCCGCCTCGTTTCTGGCCCACGGCCGAAGCCGGCCCGGCCTGCAGCAGCGAGCCTCCCGCGCCAGTGCCGCACGCCTCGCCTCGGCCTAGCCCAGCCCAGCGCCACGCCTGGCCTGCCTCCAGGCTCGCCCGCTCGCTGGCTCACGCGCCGCGCCGCGTCCCGACCAGCGGCAGAGCATGCCCGCCGCGTGGCGGCCATGCGCCGTCGACGCCGCCGCGCGTCGCAGCCGACCTGCGCCCGCTCCCACGCGCCCACCTACATCTGCTGAAGCCGCTGCGCTCGCCTTCGCTCTCCCGCGCTGCCTCTCTTCTCCGCCCGCGCCGAGCTCGCTTGCTCCCCCTCGCCGTGGCCACCGCACCCGCCGGGCAAAATTCGCCGCCCCTCCTTCACCTCGGCCAGCAATCGAGCGCTAGCAGCTCCGCCTCGCTCTCTGACACTTTGTGCTAGCGCTTTGTGCCGACTGTTGAGCCCAGGTAGCGCCTTCTCGCGCCTCGCCACCGTCGGCCATGGTGCCGCCGTGCTCGGCCGCCGTGGAAGGCACTCTTCCTCCCTTTCTCCTCCCTGCCTAGCTACCTGCCGCATTCGCCAGCTTCTCGCGAACCGCATGTGCTTGCTCGCTTGCTCTGGCATGGCCGATAATGGCCGTCGGCCCCGTTGGCCTGAGCCGCGCCGCCGCGACGTCACGGCGCCGGCGTGGCCTTCGCCTCGGCCTGAGCTGGGCCGAGAGGCCATGGGCCAAAGCCCCTGCCGGGCCGCCTCCCCTTCCCTTCGCTCGGGCCGTGCAGGCCAAGTGTGGCAGTGGGCCGGCTGATTCCCGCGGGCCGACCCAGTAGCAATAGGAGGATTCGTTTTCAATTTTTCTTTATTATTTGAAAATAGAAATGGTTTGGAAAATGTTTGGATACTCAAATTTGCTACAAATCTGTTGAAATAAATTTTTCTAGGTTCCTTATCACCAGATCTGCTTGGGAAAATTATTGCATGTCATTTTTGGGATACTTTTCTATAGAACTTTATTTAATCATGGATATTGCTGATAACTTGAAAAATATGTAGAAAAACCTATAGGCTTCAGAAAAATATGATTCCAAGTTTGTTGATCTTCTTATGTAATGTACTTCCTAGGAAAAATATGTGTCATGCATGTGCTGTAGAAAATTTTTGAGGTGTAGTTCAAGTACCTTTAATGGCTGATTTTTGTTATTTTAGCTAGAGAGCAAACTTTGTATAAAACATGCATGTGATGATTTTTGTACAGTAATTGTATGCTATGAAGAACATAGGAAAAATGCTAACTCTGTTGTTTGACACTTTTCGCAGTACAAAGTATTTTCATATTCATAATCATGCCCTAGCTTGTTATTTTTGTGTAGGCTAATCCACTCATTCAAATACCATGAAAATCTGATAGTAGACTATTTAGGGTAGTACTGTGCTGTAGTAATTTTCTAAGGTTTTTCTAAGCAATAAAAATAGATGTTGCTATTCAAACCTATTATTAATTAAGGTTTAATCAAGTGTTGCTTTATGTGTGATTAAGAAATTAGTGAAGCTTTGGTGTATCTTTGAAGCATTTAATAAGATGTGTTGATTTAGCATAGTAGTAGTAGAAGAGAATGCAGTAGATGACATGTGCTTGTAGTATATGTTATTGGATGATGTTGACTACCTTGCATTCAAATATATATTCATTGTATTCATCTCATTCGATGCACCGATTGCATACGCGCTTACGCACATTGCATCATATAGGATCGCAAACCGAGAACCTAGTCATCATACCCGAGGAGCCTGAGGAGCAGCTCGAGGTGCAGCCGCAGGAAGTGCCTGAAGCCGACGAGGAGGACGTTGAGGAACTTCCAGAGTGCCCCGATCACCGCCCGAGCTCCTTCAAGAGAGGCAAGCCCCAGAGCATTTTCTCCCAGTTTGCAATTTTTAATTAAATACTTTACTTTAATTGATGCATTACGTTCAGGAGTTGTTTGCAAGCCGTTGCTGCATTATACCTTGTTTAACTTTGTTATACTATATCCTTGTTACCCTGGTATCCGCAGTCGAGTCAATGCTTAGCTAGCTTAGACCGGTAGAAGTCGGGTGATTTCCTGTCACCTGCAAGCTATAGGTGGTTACCTGGATCTGCTTGGATGACTATGAAGTCATGGTATAACTAAGTGTTAAATGAAGTTGGGACCAGACGGAGACTTGCAGAGTTTTGGACTGTAGTGCTTTCTGTCTGTGTCGATTAAGGACCGACCGTTGTTGGGCCTCGAGGCATGTTGAACGCATGCCTTACATTTAGCTGGCCGGATAAAGTACCTTCCGACCACGAAGCTGGGAGATTATTTGGGCCGAGTAGATTGCCCGCAGCGCACTGTGCCAGAGCAGGTGTGGTAGGACATGGGGGTGAGATGATAAGACCAAAGTGCAGTCGATCGGCCCCTGGGTACATGTGGTTCCTAGCAAACTTGAGATTCCTAGATAGTTGACTCGGTGATCAATATCTCACTTTAGCGGGTGAGTGAGGTTTGTGTAAGGAATAAATCACCAGCTGGTTAGGAATCGATTCGAATCGCCATCGCTCCTAGACAGTGAGCACTTGACTTAAGTTACTTCATCGTAGTAATGTTGATGGAACACTTGGACAGTTATAATGAATATGACATTATGGAAGTTGTTTAATGATCATTGGTTATCATTATCTGCTTAATCACATGTTTGCTCTAGTATAGGTGCAAATCTAGTCGATAGGTTAATAACAATTAACTTGACAATAATGCTTTAAAAAGGGTCTTGAAATGCTAAAAATGCTTCTTTTTGCAAATGAGTCAGCTACCCTACTATAAAGCCCTTCATAATCCTTGGTGTCACTTATTTTCGGTTATGTCGGGTAAGTCTAGCTGAGTACCTTCTCGTACTCAGGGTTTTATTCCCACTTGTTGTAGATGGGCAGATGTATTACGGCTACTGTATCAACTGCCTTTATCCTACGATGGGTGATGCTTAGGACCATGGGCATGGTCATTCCTTACATCTCGTCTAATGCTTTTGTTGGAGATGATCATTCGCTGGCACTGTATTTGAACTCCGTGTGAGTGTGTGTGTGGTTTGAACAAATGGCTTCCGCTACTTTTATTCGAACTTGTTTTGTAATAACTGTGTTTAAACTCTGATGTATCTGAGATGCAAACTTTTATGTGATATGTGATGGTGACCGCTAAACTTATTACGATCTTGGCTGGAATGGAAGTTGGTTTGAAATCCTTCGTGATTTCACGGACTACCGGGTTATACGGGCTTAAGTTTGCTAAATCGTCTGCTCTGGCGGATGATTTTCTTACTTAATTTCGTATAATTGGTCGGTTCTATTACAGGGGGAGCCCCATCACTTTCACTAAAATGTGAATCTTGGCTTCTTATGCCAATTTGAGAATTCAATTCTCTATTCACTTATTTAGGGGGAGACTCTACACCCATGGCTCAAAAAGTCTCAATTGTGGGTTTTGGTGATAATAACCTCGCAATTAGAGAACTAATGAGATTTATCGAGATGACAAGTAGGGAATTTATATTTGAGGATGCTACACGAAACAGAGGAGCCCCCAACTACAAATAGATGGCTTCAAACTCAAAGAAGGTTTAAATTCTTTTATATATTGAATTTGAGTATAGGAAATGCCATACTATTAAGGGGGGCACAATGCTTAAGCTAATCTGTGCTACCAAGTGCTCAAACAACCACATGCATCCTTAGATTCACAGCTAAGACAGTCTATACTTCACTATTATCCTTACTGTCTTGCGGGGTGCGAGCTCCGACTCGCCCGACCCCTTGGGTGTGAGCTTTGACAAGCCTAACCCCTTGGGTGTGGGCTCCGGTTCACCCGACCCCTTGGGTGCAGGCTCCGGTTCACCCGACCCCTTGGGTGCAGGCTCCGGTTCGCCTGAACCTTTGGTCGCGGGCTCTGTCTCGCTTGGCCCCAAGGTCGTGGGCTCTGTCTCGCCCAACCCCAAGGTCATGGACTCTGTCTCACCCGACCCCAAGGTCATGGGCTTCGTCTCACCCGACCCCAAGGTCGTAGGCTCCAGCTCGCCCAACCCTTTGGTCGAGGGCTTCGTCTCGCCTGACCCCAAAGTCACGGGCTTTGGCTCACCAGACCCTTTGGTCGTAGGCTCCATCTTGCCCAACCCTTTGGTCGCAAGCTCTGGCTCGCCTGACCCTTTAGTGGCAGCCTTGTCTCACCCGACCTCAAGGCCATGGACCTCATCTCGCCCGACCTCTTGGGTGAAATGTTCGTTGGGGGCTGGGGGTATATATACCTTTTGTTTTTCTCCCCAATGGCTATCTGTGATTTAAGTGACCGTTGGGGCCTAGGGGTATATATACCTTTCACTTTCTTTCCCAATGGTAATGAACCAACCTGCTCCCTTCTTCCTCACTTTAGCACACTCAAAACAGAGCAGGAGCTCTCTCTCTCTCTCACTCCATTGTTGACCTCAAGCCCCTAAGCAAATCCATTGATTTCTCCATCAATCCTTGAGGGATAAGGGTCTAAAACTAGATAAGAGAGCATCTCTATTGATTCCAAACTCAAAAGAGCACTTGGTTCACATTTTGGCCGGCGGTTGTGTTTGTTACTCTTAGAGCTTGGCTCCTAGCCAGCTAGAGCGTCGCCCGATGAGCTTGCCAACTTGTGTGGTAGCCCTAGGAGGTTTATAACCACCTCTTGTAGCAAGTAAAATCACCCCTTATCTCAAGAGTTCACTCTCTTGACTTGAGAATGAGGTAGGGTTGCAAATCCCTAAGCCTTAGTGGTATACCTCAACAACATGGAGTTAGGCAAGCCTTGGTGGTGAGCTGAACCATGGGATAAATCCTTGTGTCATCCTATGCTTGTGTTGCTACACTTGTGTTCTTGTTGTTGTTGAGGTGATTTCTAGGATTGAGGCCAATCTACTTGTGTGTGGTGTTCCCACCACTTTCAGCTGTCGATCTATGATCTACCACCCTACAAAAAGCTAAGAAATTTACCCGATCTAAATTTCATTGGGTAGATTTTGAACTGCGAACTAATCTCTCCTGTAGGTGCAGCAGTATCACGCTCAAACAGCAGCAGTGCCACTGGTGAATTTGACTTTGGTTTGAGTTGAATTGTTACAGGCCTATTCATCCCTCTCTAGGCGTACCAAAGATCCTACAATATCACACGAGGAGGGTGGCACCACTGATGGCGTGCACCCTCCCGTTTTTTGGGATGGTGCTTGTCGTGGAACTCGACAGGACGGTGCTCACTCAGGGGTTGCTTCACAACAGCGAGATTGCGCAGCACATCAAGGAGGTGACAAATGAGTCCAATGCCATGTTCATGATCCTAGGACATCCCATGATGCAGCCGAAGCCAGGCTTCATCGAGCTACCGCTAGATTTGGGCTTTTGGGCCTCTGTCGCACCGCTGCTGGAGTAGGCGCCCGTGAGGGTGGTGAACCATGCCATAGATGAGTAGAGGAAGAAGGAGAAGGATGACAAGGAGAAGAAACGGTGGGCAAGGGAGCAGGTGAAGCTGCAGCGGGGGAAGCGGCGCCAAGGCTCATCGGAGGAGGAAGATGAGGAGGACAGGGGCGTTGGCTCTAGGTCGCCCATCCCATGGGACAATCTAGTCGACGGGGATGAGGACTCGCCTTCGCCATAGGCGGGGCCCTTCCCATGGCATCTCCTGGAGCAAGAGGGGGAGGACTCAACCCCGGAGACGGCGGGAGCGAGTTGCCTCGCTCCACCCGGGCCTTCTATGGTGCCCCTAGAGCCAAGGAGAGCCGGTGGCTCCACCTCGTCCGTGCCTCCCAAGCAAAGGGAGGGCTCAAAATGGCAGCGCGATGAGGAGTCATAGCCGTGGTCGGGCAGGCCGGTCCTAAAATGTCAGCGCCCGATGGTGTCAAGGTAAGCTGAGGGTTTTTTGTTCTTTTATTTTTAATAAATTTTTCACTACGAACTAATAGTTGTGCCTTCCACAGCGTTTGGGGGCACATGACCCTCCTGAAGCTGGAGCCAAAGAAGACTCTCGCCCTTCAGCGGGTGCGCCAGGACCCATCTGGTGTCATACCGGAGGCTAGTGGGAGCGTGGCCGGGACGACCATGGGGTCAATCGAGGAGGCATAGCCATCGGCCGTGTCTACAGGAGGGTAGGTAGCAAAAAGCACGTTCGGGGCACCCGTGGCACGCATGACGTGGCCAGGCATGGCCGCGATGCTAGAGGCAGAGATGGCATGGCTAGAGCCATTGTTCGCACTAGCGGGCACATCGGTGATGGGGCAATCGGGGCTATCATCCGTGTAGATGATGGCACCCATGGTGGGATGGACGGAGGAGGCCACGCCGGTTGCACCCTTGGTAGGCGAGACGATGGGGCAGGCTTCCTCATCCGTGTCGCCCACCCCTCTACTGCTGGGGGCCTACGCTAGAGGAGTTGTAGTCACGAGAGGTGTCGGCACTGCCTAGGGTCGGCATAGAGGCATCTTGGCTTTTGGTTCGGGTCGGTGGTGACCCTCACACCTAGGGAGGACCCCAGATCAGGTGGGCCTACCATCGGAACCCTAGGGGCGACGCTCTTCACCCTCGACAATGTCGCGGAGAAGAGGGAGTGGGGGAGCATCCACATGGAGGTGGAGATCACGGTCCACACCCTGACCACTGCGCTAAGTTCGCTGCAAGATGTCATTGCTCTGATTGGCTAGGTATAGTGCATCAGCGTTTTTGAACTTCATCTTCCCTTTTCTTGCCTTTTAACTTGCACCCTTTTCGCAGGTTCTCATGGACCATAGCCAAGAGAAGTTTGCGTTCCTTCATCATGAGAAGGGTGTTTGGGATCGCCTCATGGCATAGGAGCAGTTGCTAGCCATGGGGGAGCGGCTACGTGAGGAATTGGCCGCCTAGCTCGCTCTCGCTCATCAAGAAGTGGCCGAACTTGCCCCTGTTCGCTAGGAGTTAGCCGACCTTCGGATCAAGTCCACGAAGGCTCGTGACAACACCTATGAAGCTAGGGAGAAGCTCCTAAACCTGGTCGAGAGTACGCACACAAACGCTGCAGAGATTGAGCGGCTACGGAAGGAGCGTGATGATGCCCAGCAGTGGATCGACCTCCTGGAGGGCGAGCTCCGAGGGGAAGGATCTGAAGGCCATGACAGAGGTGGTGACCACGAGACTTGCTGTGGAGGTTAGCCAACGCCAGGAGCAGGTACAAAACTTGGAGGCCAAGGTGGCCTAGCGGCGTGACGAGGCACGCAAGCTCTAGGCAAACATGGACAATAAGCCCCTGGTCTTCCTTTGCTGTCCTTCTCTCTAGGATCCATAGTAGACTTTGTGACAAGGTTGGTGCATTTTTTGAGCATGTCTTGATCATAGGTTTAGGGCAGAGGTGACGAAGAGCCACAGCCTAGAGAAGGAGCTCGGTGAGGTGAAGGCCACCCTCCTAAAGGTGAGCGATGAGCATGATGCCCTGTGTGTCACCGTCTAGCTGGTCTACGATGACCTCGAGCTAGGCCCCTAGCATAGGAGACAAGCTCGCTCGTGGTCCGCACCATCTAGGATCATGAATCGGGTGCGCGAGATGGTGAGGGACGCTTTGGCGTTCATTGGTTGTTCATGATCGCTCGTTCTCACTATGAGAACATCGATCTAGAGATGATGAGCCAGGACTTTGTGCCCAATTACTCCAATGCCGAGCTAGAGGACATCGAGAAGGAGGTGTCCCCTCTAGCGCAGGACTTATCTACCAAGATAGAGGATGGCATCATCCTCCCAAAAAAAATAGTTAGTTAGGCGAAATTGTGACCTTGTAATAAATGGACAGATTTTATTTCTGCTTTGGTTGAACAATCCTTTGGTTCTTCGTCCTTTTTTATAAAAAGGTTAATGTGTTTCGACCCTTTTTGTGGTTAAGGCTATAAAGCTTGGGATGCGGGCAAAACAACTCTGATCACGCTGGTGAGCAAAAATGTCATAGTCGCTAGGGCGTAGGTTTCTTGTAGTCCGACCAGTTTTACTCAGGGTTTGTTTCCGCATCCCTTACTTTGAGATCTTAACGTAAGGGTGGGTCGGGTGCAAAGAATGTGTAACATCCCTGATGTTAAAAAGTAATTAAGAAGGTGATCATGTCATCATTATGCATAATCATCATACATCAACTCAGGAATGCATTTCATGTTTATATTATAGTATGCAAATGTTATTTTATGGAGTGTTTTATATATTACCTGGAATATGTTAATAATGATGATTATGAAACTTTGTGAATTTTGATGTGGGAATCTTTTAAACAATTCAAATTCTTCCTTAATAATAGTTATTTTTGTGCTTATATGTGTTGTATTGTATGGAATGAATCAAGTTCAAAGCTTTGTATTGATTTGGATTTCTGAAAAAACCCTAATTTCCAGTGATTTGTTTACCCTAGGAAAACCCATTTCAAAATCGAAGCACATTTTGGGCGTTAAGCTATAAAGCAAAAATGTAGAGCTTGTCGAGTTGTATAAAGTTGGTTTTTAGGAGTTTTCAAAGTTGTTTTATAAAAATTGAAGTAATTTGAAAAGGCGTAATTCTTTAAATGTCCCATTTTTTAATTCAAATTTGTATTTCAAAATGTAGACCACATTAGGGGGTGGTTATAAAAGCAAAGTTGTAGAACTTTTGTTTTTGAACAATTTTTATTTTTGGAGATTTTTGAGTTGTTACATAAATTTGGGAGTAATTTGGGATTTAAAACGAATGGCAATTCTGTAAATTTGGTGAACAGTAACCGTGGAAGCCACCTCACCGCCGGCGACCTTCTTCTCGGTTCTAGGTGCGCTCGTGGCTAGTTTCGGCGTCGCGCTGGCAGTAGAGAAGCTACTAGGGCACCATTTCCGTGTGCCTTGACCGCGTTATAAAGGTCGGGACGCTGTCGCCGTCGCTCTTTCTCCTTCCTCTGCTTTTCCCGACGTCGCCGATCATCTCCGTCGAGCCCGCGCCGTCGCCATAGTGCTTCACCATCGTAGCCAAGCCTGTCGCAGCTTCACCTACTCTTTGCGAACCCAACCGACTAGTCGTGGGCGCCTGTTATTGCCAAGATACGTGGTGCGTTATCTTTCTTCCTCGCGGCTGGCAGCGTCACCAGGTGACCCCGCTTCACCGTGGCCGGAGCTATACGGTTAGTCTCTGCCCTCGCAAATTGCTTGCTCCATCTTCTTCCGTGTTGCCGTGTCTCTATGCGCCTTGTTGATTGGACCGTCCATCCACTGTAGCCACCAGACTGTCGAGCTTGCCATTGCCACCTGCCACCATCAACGTCGACAGAAGTTCCCCTTTGCTGCTCGTGGTCAACCTAGTGCGATATTCTGATCTTGGTGAGTCATTGATGCTATCCAAGTAGTTGTAGGTAGCTCTAGCGAGCTCTTGCGGTTAGAACGCCGTGGCGCCGCCGTGCCCTGCTCGGCCGAGCCGCCATGGTCGGTGTCAAGCTCGAACCTCACTGTAATTGCTCTAGTTAGTGCCTTCAATCGATGCGGGGTGGTGTGGGGTGTGTTTTGGTACCTTCGCCATGGCCGGAGACCTCGCCGTCGGCGAGATTTCGCCGGTCAAAGCCGCTATTGCCGTGGTCAGCGCAGGAGGACGGGATGACTAGTGGGGTCACCCTGTCGATGACCTAGTGTTTCAAAATGGAATTTTTCCTTTTTTAGATTTGAATGAATAGTGATGTGATTTGTTATTTTTGTGTAGATTTATTTAGAGCTCCAAAAATTATGAAATTTTTTGTGTGACCTCTCTGTGATGTATATTATTTAGGAAAAATATGAAATGTGGTTTTTCAGTACTTTTTGAATGTGATAAAAATTGCTCAATTAATTAATAAATGAGTTTCCATGATTTTTCTAGGCTTGAATAATTATCCAAAAATTATGAAAATTGTTTTGCCACTTAGTTATCATGAGATGAACATTTACAAAACTTTTGAGCTCAATTAGAACAAGTTGATTTATTTCATAATTTTTAATTAAATAATTAATTCATAAAAGCAAATAGTAACCTTTAATGATTTAGGTTTTGATTGAATTTTTTATTGAGTGATGACCTTGGGTAATTAGTTGATAATGATCCTTGGCAATGGAATTAAGTGTTACAAAAAAGGTTTAGTTAGTTTGACTTGTAACTATACCGTGAAGGAAAGTTGTATTCAAGTTGTTAATTTTTGCATCCATCATCAAGCATCATGTTTTATATCTCGCATCATGTTAAACATGGCATTGTTACTACGTGTAGTGAATGAAGGTGAGCACATGGTAGTTAATCAAGTTGTGGAAGAAGTTAATCCGTCTATTGAGGTCAGATTTGATAATTGTGGAACGACTCCGGAACCCTAACTTTTCCGTCAACGAAGGCAAGCCCCGAATGCATTTAAACCTACCTTGTGTTTTACAAATTGATTTCGCTTTTGCTTTTCTTTACTGCATTAAGTGATTAGGAGTTAAGTGAAAACCTAATTGGTGCATTACCAACCTTGTTTTTCCATATCTACCTTGTTACCAGTTTTACTTTGTAAATGCCTAGTTATGCTTAGCCATGCTTAGACCGATAAAAGTCAGGTGATTACTTGTCACCTGCGAGATTTAAATGGATCTTTGGTTACGCTTGGTTATTTATGTGATCATGGAATATGAGCATGTGGAGTAATAAATCTAGACCGGGTGAACTCGGTGTGTGTGAGCCACAAGACATGGAGGTCTTGTGAGCGGGTTCTTTCCGCCTGTGTCAATTGAGGCCCATCCGTTGTTGAACTGCATGAGGTGAGACTTTGTAGTACTAACCGCATACTCCGGTAAGCCTTAACTTGGCTATTCTATTATGAGAATGGCTACTCGCACACTGGGAGTGGAGAGATGGCGGGAATAGCGTGTACCCACGTGGCAATGGGCTAGATTGGTGGAGTACTGTATTCTCAGGTGGCGCGGACCCGTTCTTGTTTAGAGGATCCGAGGGTAGGTTGATATATGTAGGTTGGGGACTTGCATATGTCGTGTGGTCTGGAATCCCCAGCTAGGTTTAATCGGTTCAAATCGTCGTTGCTCCTCGGCTATGGAGACTCAACTCACTGTTCATCATTGTAGTTAATAATTGAAATTTGAGCTGGTTTTGAGAATGAGTTTGATATGAAGTTCATGATCTCATTACGGATCATGGCAGATTCATATGTGGTTCTTATAAAGTTTTATATGTTGAAGTAAAGATTTTTGTTAAAGAGCTTTTACGCAAAAGAACTTTGATTATTGCTAAAGCCCTACCTTGAATCCCTGAGCCTGGATTCCTGCATTCTATCAATTTTTATTTCGGTTAAGTCTTGTTAAGTACTTTTGTACTCAGGGTTCGTTGACCCTTGTTGCAGATGAGCCTCATGAGTAGGTCTGTTTTGGACCGTGTTGCATGACTGTTGTTCAATACGATGACGATAAGTAAATGTGTGGCCCTTGGGCAGGGCAGTTTAATTGTGTGTTTTGTATTATGTTAATAATGCCACTCCACTACTATGGTTTGTAATATTTATCGAACTTAGTTTGTAAGTTTTGAAACAACTGGTTTGTAAACTAAGTTATTATAAGACTTCCGCTATATTACTCTGATGTATCTATTTGAATAAACTGTTGTAATACTACAATGACTCTGTAATGGGATCCTGCTCGAAAATCATGGATGATTCAGGGTTCCCCGAGGACACCCGACAGTCTTCTTAAGTTATCGGGAACATATGCATAGTCGTCAGACGTCATTGGACAGTGACAGGTGCATGTGGGCCCTATAATTTAGGAGGTTCTGCCATAGAATGTCTCTAAGTAGATATACTCTTATCAGCCCCCGAGTGATGCCCGACCCCCTACCATTGCTGGGGTCGGGTGTCACTAAAGATAGAGGGAACGATAGCGAAACCGATAAGAGAAAACATTTTCGTATTTTAGAAATATCATTCTTAAGTATATGCATGGGTTAGGGGTGAAAGCAACAAAGCTGCTTGATGTTTTATGTGTTGGTGAAGACCTTGCCATCGATGGTGTTGAGCTTGTAGGTGCCTTGTCGGAGCACCTCCGTGATGGAGTACAGTCCCTCCCACAGTGAGGAGAGCTTGTGATGGTTTTTGTTGCTCTGGATGAGGTGGAGTACTAGGTCCCCAACGTTCAAGGCCTGACCCCACACCCGACGGTTGTGGTACTGGCACTAGTACCTGCTGGTACTTAGCCGAGCGGAGGAATGCAACATCGTGCGCCTTGTCATGCTGATCCATGGCGTTCTCGAGGGATGCCTCAGCCCCTGCTCATTGTATGCCCTGACCCTCGGCGCTGCATAGTTGAGGTCGGTCGAGAGGATAGCCTTAGAACTATAGACTATGAAGAAGGGTGTGTAGCTGGTGGCCTGGCTAGGGGTCGACCTCAAGCTCCAGAGCACCGCGGGAAGCTCCGTGACCCAACGCCCACCAAACTTGTTCAACCGGTTGAAAATCCTAGGCTTGATACCTTGTAGTACCATTTTGTTCACGTGCTCGACCTGCCCATTCATGCGGGGGTGCGCTACGGTGGCCTAGTCAACATGGATGTGGTATTCATCGCAGAATTGGAGGAACTTCTTCCTGGTGAACTATGTGTCGTTGTCCGTGATATTGGAGTTTGGGACTCCAAAGTGATGGACGGAGTCGAGGAAGAACAACACGGCCTGCTCGGACTTGATCATGGAGATCGGCCAAGCCTCTATCCACTTTGTAAACTTGTCTATGGTGACAAGCAAGTGCGTGTAGCCCCCAGGCGCTCTTTTGAGAGGTCCAACAATATCGAGTCCCAGACCACGAATGGCCACGTGATGGGGATCGCTTGGAGTGCTTGGGCCGGTAGGTGGGTCTGTCGGGCATAGTATTGACACCCTTCATAGGTGTGCACAATCTACACAGCGTCGGCCACCGCGGTCGGCTAGTAGAAGCCCTATTGAAACACGTTTCTGACTAGGATTCTTGGTGCGGCATGATGTCCGCAGACCCCACCGTGAATGTCCCTCAGCAGTTGCCTTCCTTGTTCGATGGGAATGCAACGTTGCAGGATCCTAGCGTGGCTTCGCTTGTAGAGCTCCTCCTCAACAATGATGAAAGAGTTGGCTCGGTGTGTGATATGTCGGTCCTCTGTCTTGTCCGTCGGGAGCACTTCGTGGAGAAGCCAATCGAGGTATGGTGTCCTCTAGTCAGCTAGAGGGTCATGCTCTACCACTGGACCTTCATCAAGCTCCATGACTTTGGGGTCAGATGGGGTGGGCAGGTCGGTTAGCCCTCGATCCTAGGGCAAGTAGCTTGTCCTTGATCTATCCCCATTCCTCGTAGTGGACTGAAGGCTTATGCTGATCGCTGGCGAAGACATCCATCAACATCGACTCTCAGCTGGACGCCATCTTTGCTAGTGTGTCGGCCACCTTAGGATGTGATTGAGTTCGAGGCCATCAAACTTGTCCTCTAGCTGGCGGACTTCTCGGTAGTAAGTAGCCATCTTGGTGTCATGGTAGCTTGACTCCTTCATGATTTGACCGATGACTAGCTGTGAGTTGTCTTAGACGTCAAGCCGTCGGATGCCCAACTCAATGGCAATGCGTAGGCCGTTGATGAGCGCCTCGTATTCAGCCACATTGTTAGAAGCGGGGAAATGGAGGTGAACCGCATACTTTATGCATATCCTAAGGGACAAAACGAAGACCAGCCCTGGGTCGGCGCCTCTCTTCATCAGCGACCCATTGAAGGACATCGTCCAATACTCTTGGTCGACGGCTGTTGGTGGCATCTAGACCTTGGTCCATTCCGCAACAAAATCGACCAGTACTTGGGACTTGATGGTCGTCCGAGGGGCATACGAAATGCCCTGACACATCAGCTTGAGTGCCCACTTTACGATTCTCCCTGTGGCATCTTGGTTTTGGATGACCTTGCTAAGAGCGAAGGATGTCACGACCATCACCGGGTGTGACTCGAAGTAGTGGTGCAGCTTCCTTTTGGCGATCAGGATGGCGTATAAGAGCTTCTAAATTTACGGGTAGCGAGTCTTGGAGTCGGACAAGACCTCGCTAATGAAGTATACGGGGCGCTGCACTTTGAGGGCATGTCCCTCTTCCTCTCGCTCTACCACCAGGGCGGTGCTGACCACTTGTGTAGTGGCCACGATGTAGAGCAGGAGCGACTCTCCATCGGTCGGGGGGACCAGGATCAGGGCTTTCATCAAGATTTCCTTGACTTTGTCGAGTGCCTCCTGAGCCTTGGGAGTCCATGCAAACCGATCGGTCTTCTTTAGAAGTTAGTACAGCGGGAGGCCTCATTCGTCGAGGCGTGAGATGAAACGGCTAAGTGCGGCAAGGCATCCCATGACTCGCTGCACTCCCTTTAGATTTTGGATCAGACCCATCCTCATTGTGGCTGAGATCTTCTCTAGGTTAGCTTTGATGCCGTGCTCAGAGATGATGAAGCCAAGCAGCATGCCCCTTGGGACCCCAAAAACACATTTTTTGGGGTTGAGTTTGATGTCGTTTGCTCGTAGTTTTGTGTTGACAGAATATCATCGGTAGTCCTCCTAGGGGTATCCCACGAAGGTAGATTGATCGACAGGGGAGCGCGAGATCAAGAACAAGAAGGCAATAGAGACACACGAGTTAGACAGGTTCAGGCCATCAGTATGACGTAATACCCTACTCCTATGGTTTGTTGGTTTGTATTAGCTATCATATGATATTGCGTGAGTTTGGAGGGGGTCCCTGCCCGCCTTATATAGTCCAGGAAGTAGGGTTACAAGTCGGTTAGATCTGAGAGATAACCGGAAAGTAATAACTGATTATAGGAATCTTGAGATCATACATATCCTAACAGATCTCGTAGTATCTTCAGGATATCTTCTAGATGTCTTGCAGAAGGCGCCGACCAGAGTCGTGCCCCATAAGGCTTCGTCTTGTGGGCTGGGCCGCCCCTAAGGGCATAGCCCATATGGTTCGCCATGGGTATCTGGGGTCATACCCCCCCACAGCTAGTCCCTAAACACCTTGTACCCATTGTGCAATGTCGTCTTGAGCTTGTTCGAGCAGGTGCGAACAAAGCCGAGCAGTCGAACTCATGGTTCAACCACCGTAATGAGTTACCGAGCAGTTGTGAGCAGTTGTCGAGCAGCGTGTACTGTTACCGAGCAGCAAGAACCATAGCCGAGCAGCATAACCCAAGCGTGGCTTGCCATAAGGGTGTAAGGAGCTCAAGTTTAGAATCGAAAATTTCTTTGCTGTGGATCAAGTGTGCCCACTTAGAGTCCAACCACGAGAAAAGGAGATAGTTTTCTTCAGCTTCAAGAGGCGCAGAGTCTTCCAGAATAAAGCAAGCACATTCATCGTGAGGTGAAGTGTGCCCACTTAGTCCTTAAGCCTGACAGTAGATGACGTAGTCATGTGGTGCCAGGGTCCAAAGTAGAAGAATAGTAAAAGACCAGCCGAGCAGACAACTAGTTCTCGAGCGTAGCCCTAAAATGAGAGAGAGCACATTCACCGCAAGGTGAAGAGTGCCCACTTAGTCCCTGAGCCTAATAGTAGGTGATGCAGTCACATGGTGCCAGGGTCAGAAACAAAAAAATATTAAAAAGACCAGCCGAGCAGGCATCCAGTCCCCGAGCCGTTTACGGAGACATCTGAAAAACTCAAGCGTGGAGAAAAAACCAGAGTAATGGCTGTACAGTAACTGTTACTAAGCCTCAATAAATGGTGGAGAAGTCAGCGAGTAATAACCAATGGCGGTGATAAATGAGCGACATGGGCTGCGGTTACGCGAAAGCCCAGGCTACGACCCATCAAGCCACGTCAGAGAATTCGGAGGGGCACAAACCGCGGGAACGGTTTCCCAAAAACCCTCGAATGTGAGAGGGTGGGGAAAGTGCTTTATAACTACTACGCCGCATCCCACGTTCATACCTTTGCCACTTTGCCATCCTGTCTTCATCCTTAGCCCTTACATTTCCAGATTTGAATCCACGCGCGCTCCCGACGCCAGTCCCCATCCAGATCTGAGAGATGGCGCCGAAGAGGAGAGCCATGAACCCGAAGAAGGCGAGCCCAAAGAAAGTAGGAGCAGGAGCCAGTCATGATGAAGAGTGGGTGCTGTCGCGCACGAGGGAAGCGGAGCTTGAGAAATTGGTGGAGGCAGGCGTGCTTCCTGACTGCATCATCACCGGATGGCGGCTAGCCAGTGGTGAGCCCTTCCTGATGCCCAACACTAATGAAGCTGTAGTCTTTGAGGATTATTTCTGGCGTGGGTTGGGGTTCCCTGTTCATCCTTTCTAGCGGGACATGCTGGAGTTCTGGGCGATTAGTCTGTGCCATCTCCACCCCAACACCATATTACACATCTCGATCTTTATTCATTTCTATGAGACTTTTCTGGGGGTTCTGCCGCACTTCAACCTCTTCAGACACCTATTCTGGTTGAAAAAGAAGGACGGCGGTGGCCCCAAAGTGGTCGGCGGTGTATATCTGCAGCTCTAGGATGGAATGGCCAGCGAGTATATTAACGTACCGCTGAACACTGCTCTAAAAGGGTGGAATTCCAAGTGGTTCTACATGAAGCAGAGTCACCCTACAATCTGCTACGATGTCCATCATATCCTGGAGAACCAGAAGAGCTGGTCAGAGAAACCGAACAGTGCTAACATGGAGCAAGCGAGAGAGCTCCTCGGCCTAATTAAAGACGTGGAAATTAGAGGTGAACTAGTGGCAACAAGCTTCATAGTGCGCCATGTCCAGCCCTGCAAGGAGAGGGCCCACCGGGGCTTTAACTACAGAGGTGATGACGACGGGACCCGAGAGAGGATGGAGCAGCTGACGAAGAAAAATGTCCTAGATCGGGCCGCAGAGCTATTCACGCCCAATGCTTCGTTCATTTGGCCAAAGCAACGAGGGCCTTCAATTGCACATACCCACCTCCTCAGGTAACCATCTCGATTTTTTATTCCCGATACTTTTAATCCTGAAGCATTGCCGAGCAGTGAACTGATTCACTTATGTAAAGATCCATTTGCAGGAAAGAGTGGTGTATTTCTCCGGCATGCCGAGGGGTGATTGGCCGAGGGGGGTAGATGCCCGGCCACCAACTCGGCCTGTGGAAGATGTGGCCAGCGCCTCGTCAGAATCCGAAGGCACCGACATTGGTTGGTTGGAGAGTTCACCCTTGGTGTTAGAGAAAGTCTAGGGAAAGAGGGCAGCGGCAGATGAGCCGGCCTAGAAGAAGAGAAAGACGGTGGCTGCCGCTCCCCTCAAACTGGGCGGCATCTTGCTTGATGGTGACCAGACCACACGAACGTGAAGGACCACGGTGATCGAGTGGTGTAATGACGACGAAGCTCTAGGTGCTCTTCCTTCAAGCACGCAGGCACCTCCACGCAACACACGCGTGGAGGAGCAATCAAGGGGAAGCGAAGAAGTCCCCGAGCATTGAGCGAGTGATTCCCCGAGCATTAGGCGAAGGAGATCCATGCGCAGCAGACGATGGAAGTCCCCGCTGGGCAGGTGATGGGAGTCCCCGAGCAACAGGCGGAGGAAAACCCAGAGCGACGGGCAGATGAAGTTCCATAGCAACAGGCGAAGCGAAGGCCGACTGTGGAAGTGGCAAGACCTCCACCCTAGAGCATGGGAGTCGACCCCACTGCCGTGCCTAGGGGCTCGGCCGGGCATCGCCGATTCAAAAAATTGTACCGGCATACCAAACGGCAAGTATCCTTGTATTGGAGTTACTTTGTTGTCTTATCTTAGCTTTTTTGGCACTTGATGAAAATGATCTGATGCAGTGCAAGGCATATGGAGGGTCCGGACCCATCCACTCAGACTGACGAGCAGCCTCAGGCAGATCCTGGGGCCGAGACAATGCCGACGGCTCCCGTATCGGAGTCCCCGAGTGCTCGCCAGCCAGTGGAAGAGTCAATCACTGCTGGGGGTGGTCTTGGGGATGGCGAGAGGTCAGCGTTGGTGGAGGACGGGTTGGCGACAATACCCGAAGCAACGGCGGGTACTGCCGGGCCCTCGGGAGCTAAAACTAGAGTTGCCGGCGATGCACCAGATTTTGGGTTGGCGAAACCAGTGGCATCCCAGGAGCTAATGGCACCGCTTGAGGCATCGCAGGGCATGGTCGGTCCTGCTGTCCGGCCACAGAGCCCTCGGCGGTGCCTCCAGCTGTAGTGGAGGAGGACAAGGTGGAAGAGATCATTCGTGCCGAACCTCAAACCCAATCCGTCCAAATCCTCCGCAAGCGCGGTGACAAAGTGGTAATTGTCGAAGAGGAGGACACCCCCAAGGAGATGAGAAGATTGAAATCCACCCTCACCGGAGTAATAAAACAAATCGAGGTTAGTACTGAATCCTGAGTACTCGTCTTTGACGTTGGAGATTCAATTCCATCATTGTCATCGTGCATTTTCAGGGGATAACTCGGACTGCCGAACACCAGCACCTGTTGACAAAGAGGATGGAGCCCCTCACCAAGGAGAATCAAAAACTCAAGGAAGGCAATGAACCTCTTCGGAGAGAAATACCTAGAGGGCCCAGCACGAGTGAGACCATGCTGAGTCCAACGCGCGGGAACCTAGAACACCAGAGGGGGTCCTGTCTGAGCAGCTGGCAGCTGCGTCCAAATAGCTATGGAGCAAGTCCGAGTAGCTGGCCACTGCCTCCACACAACTGAAGGATGCTTCCAAGCAGTTGGAGCAGCTGTAGAAAATCTTCGAGCAGAAGAAAGGTATGTGTGATCGGCTGAAAGCGCTTTGCATAGTTGGATATGCTTATTTTTTGTGATGATTGTTGTGCTTGTAAAGCAAGATGTGGAGCTCGGCCAGCTGTGCCAAGCCCTCGAACAACTCCAAGAGGAGAAGGCAAAGGAGACAGGGCGAAGCGAACAAACTAGCCGAAGAGTTGAACAGTGAGTACTCCCTGGTCGGGGTTACTGCTGAAGTAATTTCCTTGCTTGATGGAACTTTGTAATGCTTGCAGACTACTGTCGGAGGGTCAAGGCATAGTTCGATCTGCTAGAGCAGGATGCCCAGACCCAGAGGGACAAGTTTGATGCCATAGTTGCCAACATCAAACCAGTGCTCGACTGCGTCGACCCAAAGGTGGTTCCTCAGCCCGAAGGTAGGCCACCGTGCCTGGACATCGTCATCGAAAGGTGCAAGACGGCGTGGGAGAGCTTCAAGAGCTTCAACCGCAACACCGTTGTTTCCGCCGCTACCTGCTCCCTTGCTGTGGTTCGGTCCCACTATCTAGCCACTAACCTTCAGGCGATAGGGGCTAGATTCGCCGAAGGGCTAGGAGAGGCGGAGACTCAGCAGCTAGAGGACGAGGTGGAGGACGCGGCGAAAAAGCTGGCTGACGACATCAACCTATTTGGTGAGACAGATGGCGATGGTGAAGCTCGGTGATCTGCTCGGAGGGTATCATATGTAACATCTAGGATGGGGTAGTTAGAACGCGCGAAAGCGCAAAAAACACTTATGTATTGATAAATGTTATAAGGTGCATGTGTATGCAGTTAGCTTGTATTTCGGTGAATAAATCTTCACAGTTTTAACCATAACACAATTATATGTAGTACAAGTAGCGTCCAAGTAGTTGGTTCGCTACTGACCCCCATGGCCTCAGCTAGCCCATAGTCCATGACATCAAGCGCGGAGTCCGTGCATGTGTAGGAGGAACAGGCGTGACCAAGGAACCGTAGCCGACAACCCATAACGCAGAGCATGGAGCCCATGGCATGTGTAGGGAGGGATCAAAGACTAGGTCTTCTCCATAGAGAACAGAGCAGAACGTGTGCTGCTCAGTGGTTATCGAAATAACTTAGAGATATAGATAGTATAAGCGGTGTCCGAGCAATTAGTTCTGTGTTGTGCTCTCAGCCTTGGCTAGCCCATAGTCCATAACGTTGAGTGCGGAGCCCATGGACATGTAGGAGGAATAGGCATGACCAAGGAACCACAGCCGACCACCCATAACGCAGAGCGTGGAGCCCGTGGCACATGTAGGGAGAGATCGGAGACTGGGTCTTCTCCGAAGAGAACAGAAAAGAAAGTATGCTGCTCGCTGTTCGGTGAAAAATCTTGGAGATTTGGAGCAAAGTGTTCGGCGATTTGGAGAAAATGTGTGGTGAAATACGTTGGCGATTTGGAGTAGATGTGTTCAGGTGATTTGGAGAAAACGTGTGGCGAAATACGTTGGCGATTTGGAGAAATTGTTCGGCGATTTGGAGAAAACCGTTCGGCGATAACGTTGGAGATTTGGAGAAACGTGGTCGGCGTAGTTATGGCAATTTCATATTGGAGTTCACTATGGAGTAGCATGGAGCTCGGTGACCATAAGTGGAGATTAAACCATAAAGGAGAAAAAGTGGAGACAATTTATGGAGACCAAAACTAAAGTGGAGAGTACATATCTGGGGCATTTCAAGGATAGAAACGTATGAGGTGCTCGATGTGCCACGAGTTGGGAACATTGATTCCTTCTAAGTCACATAGGCGATAAGACCCTAGTTGGATGACATCTTTGATGACATAAGGCCCTTCCCAAGGGGAGGAGAGCTTGTGCATCCCTTCGGTTTTTGTTTTCTGCGGAGAACGAGGTCGCCGACAGCAAATGAACGACCTTTGATGTTGCGGTTGTAGTACCTCCGCAAGCCTTCCAGATATTTGGCTGTGCGGACACAGGTGATTAGGCATTCTTCCTTAGCCCTATCGACGTCCTCTATCCAAACAGCTGCGGCCTGCTCTTCATCATAGTTTTCCACCCTAGGTGCTCGGAAGGCAATGTCCGCTGGTAGTATGGCTTCTGAGCCATAGACCAAGAAGTATGGAGACACACCGGTGCTACGACTAGCTTGAGTACGTAGTCCCTAGACTACAGCTGGTAGCTCCTTGAGCCATCTGCCCGGGTGCTTTTCTTTTTTCTGATATAGTCTCTTTTTGAGGGCATCAAGGATCATGCCATTTGCCCGTTCGACCTGGCCGTTGGCTCTAGGATGAGCAACGGAGACGTATTTGATGGAGATGCAATGGTATTCGCAGAAGTCCCAAAAGTGATGGCCAGTAAATGTAGTTCCGAGGTCAGTGATGATGCTGTTTGGGAGACCGAATCTATAGATGATATCTTCGAAGAGCTCGACTGCTTTCTTTGCAGTAGCCGAGATGAGCGGTTTATACTCAATCCACTTGGAGAACTTATCAATGGTGATGTATACATACCAAAAGCCACCTGGCGCTGGCTTAAAAGGGCCAATCATGTCCAGTCCCCAGCATGCAAAGGGCCAGGAAGCTAAAATGGCCTGCAGCTCTTGTGCCGGTACATGTATTTGCTTGGCGAAAAATTGACATCCTTCACAATGTCAGACAAGGTCTTCTACATCGGAGATGGCCGTGGGCCAGTAAAAGCCAGCTCAGAAAGCTTTGCCGACCAGTGTTCTCGAAGCCACGTGGTTGCCACAGGAACCAGAGTGAATTTCGAGAAGTAACTTCACTTCGTCTTCTTGGGTGATGCATTTTTGTAGAATCCCTTCCTTGGCACTTTTCCTTATCAAATTGCCGTCAACCATCATGTAATGCTTGCTTCAATGAATTAGGCATTCAGTTTCAGTCTTGTCGATGGGTACTTCGGCGCTGGTGAGGTACTTGATGAATTGCTCCCTCCAATCGGCGGCCGACGAAGGTATCGCTAGTACCAGCTGCTCGATGGGGGGAACTTCCTAAACTTTCTTATTTGCTTTAATGGATGGCGCCAGGAGATCTTGAACAAAGACCCCCGGTGGGATTGTAGCGTGAGAAGAGCCCAACTTCGATAAATGGTCGGCGAACTGATTCTGGTCGCGTACCACATGGTGGTACTCGATGCCGTAGAATTTTCCTTCAAGCTTCCTGATTTTGGCGCAATATGCATCCATCTTCTTGCTGGAGCAAGACCAGTCTTTGTTAAGTTGGTTGATGACCAACACAGAGTTCCCATATACCATGAGGCATTTGACGCCGAGATCAATGGCTATACGGAGTCCGTGGAGACATGCTTCATATTCGGCGGCGTTGTTTGAGGCCAAAAAGTGTATTCAGAGAACGTATCGGAGCTTATCCTTGGTCAACATAATGAACAGAATGCCTGCACCAGCACCGTTGATGTTAAGGGCGCTGTCGAAGTACATCACCCAGTGCTCGGGGTAGGTAGCAGCGATGGGCTCTTGGTTCTCGGTCCACTCAGCGATGAAATCAGCAAGCGCCTGAGACTTGATCGTAGGCCTGCTTCTGAATTCAATGGAGTAAGTGCCGAGCTCGACAGCCCACTTGATGATACGGCCGTTGGCCTCTTTGTTACGGAGGATGTCCCCTAGAGGGAACTCGGTGACCACGGTGATCTTGTAATACTCGAAGTAATGGCGGAGCTTACGCGATGTAATTAGAATGGCGTATAGCAGCTTTTGGACCTGAGGATAATGAGTTTTGGGCTCGTTAAGGCCCTCGCTGATGAAGTATACCAGACATTGCACCTTATAGGCATGCCCGACCTCCTCATGTTCGACCACGATGGCTGTGCTGACGACGCGAGAAGTAGCGGCGATGTAGATCAGGAGAGTTTCATCTGGCCGTGGCGCCGTCATGATCGGAGGCTTTGTTAGAAACAACTTGAGCTGCTCAAAAGCTGTATCTGCCTCCTCCGACTAGGAAAAGTGCTCGAAGGCCTTGAGGAGTTTGCAGAACAGTAGCCCTTTTTCACCGAGGCGCGATATGAAGCAACTTAAAGCAGCCATGCAGCCTTTAAGTTTTTGTATATCCTTGACGCATGTTGGCTGTTTCATGTTGGTCATGGCAGAGACCTTATCATGGTTGGGTTCGATGCCACGAGTGCTGATGATGTAGCCCAGCAGTATACCAGATGGAACTCCAAAGATGCACTTTGAAGGGTTCAACTTCCATCGGTACTTTTTTAGGTTGGCGAATGTTTCCTCGAGGTCGGCAATAAGATTGTCGGTGGTCCTGGACTTGATGACCACATCATAGATGTAAGCCTCGATGTTGCGGCTGATCTGTTGATCGAGGCACATCTGGATGGCCCTTTGATAGGTCGCCTCGACATTCTTGAGTCCAAAGGACATGGTGGTGTAGCAGTATGCGCCAAAGGGCGTGATGAACGACGTCTTGATCTGGTCTTCTTCCTTGAGGGAGATCTGGTGATAGTCGGAGTAACAGTCAAGGAAGGAGAGCAGTTCGTAGCCGGTGGTGGAGTCTACAACCTCATCTATCCGAGTCAAACCAAAGGGGTCTTTAGGCCAGTGTTTGTTAAGATCAGTGTAATCAACATACATTCTCCATTCTTTATTCTTTTTCGAACGAGAACATGGTTTGCTAACCACTTAGGATGATACACTTCTTTTATAAATCCGGTAGCTAAGAGCCATTTTATTTCTACCCTAATAGTCTCCTTCTTGTCTGGTGTGAATCGGCGGAGTTTCTGCTTGATCGGTTTGGCGGCCGGCAAGACATTCAAGGAGTGCTCGATCTTCTCCCGTGGTACCCTTGGCATGTTTGCTGGTTTCCAAGCAAACACATTGGTGTTGGCACATAGGAAGGAGACGAGCACGCTTTCCTATTTGGGGTCAAGGTGAGCCCTAATCTTCACGGTCTTGGAGGGGTCGTCGAGGCCGAGGCCAACCTCCTTTGTATCCTTGGACTTGGCGGAGGCACGAGGAGGCTCTAGCTCTGGGGTCTCCATGTCATCGGTGGGCAATGTCTTGGCTTCGGTGACCACGCTGGCCATCTGGATGGAGAGGTCAGTGGCTTCGGCGAGAGCGAGACTCTCTATCTCGTAGGCGTAGGTGATGGAGAGGTTGGCCTGCAGGGCCAGAACTCCTACAGGTGAAGGCATCTTCAGCACCAGATATGTGTAGTGCGGTACAACCATGAACTTGGCCAGAGCTAGCTGACCAAGTATGGCGTGGTAGGCGGTGTTGAAGTCGGCGATGTAGAAGTTGACGTGTTCGACACGGTAGTTGCTTGCCGTGCCGAACTGTACTGGTAGGGTGATCTCTTCAAGCGGTTTGGAGGCCCTGCTAGGTACCACACCCCAAAAGGAGGAGTCGGAGGGTGTGAGATCTGATAACCCGAGGCCTAGCTCCTTTAGGGCTCCGGCGAAGAGGAGATTCAGAGCGCTCCCACCGTCAACGAGCACCTTTCTAAAAAGCACCTTCTAGATAGTTGCGTCGAGGACGAGGGGGAAACGCCCTGTGTAGGGGATGTCCGCCCACTGGTCGGCCCTGCTGAAGGTGATGGGTACCTCGGACCATGGGCGATAACTTGGGTTGGCGGTGGCATTTTCTGTAGTGACGGAGAGCACCCACTGTGCGGCGAGCTTCTGTTCTCTTCTGCTTTCGGTGGAGGTGAGGCCCCTGAAGATGGTGGCGACCACCTTGTCGTGGTCCTGGAAGGCATTGTTGTTGTCCCCAGGTGGTCGGCGGCCTCCAGCTCCGTTGTTGGTGTCATCTTCCAGCTTTTTGTCCTGAAACTCCTTAGCCAAGCTAGGGCAGTTCTTCATCTTCTGTTTGGCATTCTTGTGAAGAGGGCACAGGTCGTCGAGGATCTTTTGGTACTGCTCGTCGTAGTTGCACTTAGTGCGAGGTTGACTGACGGCGGCGATGATGTGGTCTGGCCAGCGGCGGCAATTTTGGCCAGACTTGGGTCCATCTGTTCGATCACGGCCGCTGTCACGATGGTAACTGTGGTCATCGAAGCGGCGGTCGTTGTGGCGTCGGTCGTCGGGGCGGTCGTCGTAGCGGCGAGGTGGGCGATGAGTGCCCACATCCTCATTGAAGCATACCTTAGCTTCCTCGACATTGGCATATTGGTTGGCAGTAGTGATCATCTCGCCAATGCCTGTGGGTGGCTTGCGGTTGAACTTGGAGCGAAGCTCGTGATGCTGGAGTCCTCGGGTGAAGGCGGTGATGACCTCGGCTTCCGTGATGTTGGGAATAGAATTCCACATCTCAAAAAAGCATCGAATGTAGCTGCGGAGGAGCTCGAATGACTTCTGGTTGATGCGGTTGAGATCATGCTTGGTGCCCGGCCGAGTACACGTTGCCATATAATTGTCGGTGAAGACTTTTTTTAGCTCTTCCCAGGATCCGATGGAGTCCGGGGCAAGGCTAGTAAACCAGCTCAAGGCGGGTGGTGTGAGCGTGACAGGGAGATAGTTCGCCATGACACTGGTGTCTCCTCCGGCGGCGCAGACAGCGGTGGCGTAAGCCTATATCCACTGTGTTGGATTCATCCTTCCCTCGTAGGGCTCGACCCTAGTGATTTTGAAACCACGGGGCCACTGAAGTGTTCGAAGCGCCCTTGTAAACGCTGGGGGCCCTTTGGGGTTGTGGTCGGTGTCGGCCGCAGCATTGCCGGCGTACATCGGCTCGATAGCTGAGTCTAGGTTTTTGTACTCCTGCTCATACTCCTGGTGGTGGTGTACTTCGTCTTCATAACGACCGAAGCGACGTTGCTTGATACGCCGTCGTGCATCCTGGAGGTTGCTGAGGTGCACTCAAGCATCATGTTCGACCTCCTGGTTGTGTTGGCGATGGTGTTCAACGCAGTGGCCCCTGGCTCCCCCCTAGAGAGGCAGTGACTGGTCGGCGAAACAGCTTTGACTGTGGCGGCGATTGGATCTCGACGTAGCTGATCGATGAATCATGCTTGTAGAGCACGAAGGTCTCTGATCCTCGCAGATCTCATTAACCTGATAGTGTGCCGCTTTAAGCATGGCAGCGACCTTGGCGAGCTCGAGCGTCTGTGGGAGGTGGGCTAGCTCGTTGGCGGCCACTGCCAGATTGGCGCTTGGAGTCTTGAAGACATCGTGGCCGTCAACGCGGAGAAATTCTTCATCGAGGTTGCAGTGGAGCAGGAGTGGCCTTCCTTGTGAGTCGAGGCGATTATTTCAAGCAGCCTCGGCCCTGGCAATGGCTTCCTTGTTTTATCGGCGCTGCACGTGGTTGATGTTCTGGGTCTCCCGAGCGACACATTTCTCCTCAGTTTCACCATTCTGAGGAGGGCTGTCGACGCTGACGTTGAAGATCGCGCCACCCCAGAAGGGTGGGAGAAGGAGTTGCTCGGTGAAGGTTTCGGTGAGGGTCTCCGTAGAGCCCTGAGACTCGGAGCCTAGATTTTCCTCCGGGATGGTCTGGAGGGACGCCCCGGGGCACCGACCAATGTGTAGCATGTTGACGGCTGGCGGAGGCTGGACGGCAAGCTGGTCGGTGAGTGGATGGGCGTCTCCCACCTGGTTGGCCAATTTTCCCCTCAGGGCATCTTGGTAAGTAGCGGCGATGTTGTTGAGCCCGAAGGGCATAGCCGCAACTCCTGGAGTTTTCTGAGCAACCTCCGATAGATTTGGATCGGAGGGTGGTCAGCGCTGAACCAAAGTGTCCAGGGCCAATTCGGTGATGGAGAACCAATCAGCAAGCTTCAGACCGACCCGATCGATGGACTCAACCAGATCGTTGTTGCTGATCTGCCTCCTCTGGTAGCGAGGAAGCAGGCAGCAAGTTACTGATGAAGGCAACCTCGGAGGTGGTTCCGAGATCGGATCTGTAGTCGCAGGTGCGGGGATGATCGGTGTAACACCTCGGGTGTTTAAATACTAAAACCTGACATATCATCATATGCATTACAAAGCATTTGGCATTTGGTGAAAACTTTGAGATGCACACACTAAAACAAGTTTATATTTATGTGTTAAGTATTGCTTGGTATTGTTTGAATCAAGTTTGAAACCTTTGTATTGATTTGAAATTCTGAAAACCCTGATTTTCAATATTTAAATCCTACCCTGAAAATCCATTTTAAAATCTAAGCATATTTTGGGGTTGAGCCTTAAAGCAAAAGTGTAGAGCTTGACAAGTTATACAAAGTTTATTTTTGGAGTTTTTGAAGTTGTTTAGAAAAATTTGGAGTAATTCAAAAAGGCGTAATTCGCTAAATATCCCCAATTTGAATTTAAAAGATCATTTCAAAATGTAGACTGAATTAGGGGTTGGTTATAAAAGAAAAGTTGTAGAACTTTTGATTTTGAACAACTTTTGTTTTTGGAGATTTTTGAGTTGTTATGAAAATTTGGGAGTAATTTGGGAAATTTGGCGAATGGCAAATCTGTAATTTTGGTGAACAGTGTCCACCGCCGAAGCTACATTGCCGTCGTTTCCTTCTTCGGCGTTCCTAGCGCGGTCGTGGCCGTTTTGGCGTCGTGCTGGCGCGGTGAAGGCCACAACGCAGCTTCCTCGAACTTCTTGGCCCCCTTTATAGCCTGAGCCGCCGTCGTCTTTGCCCTTTCTTCTTGCTCTGTTTTTCCCGTCGCCTTGCTCATCTCCGGCGAGCCCGCGCCGTCGTTGTTGTGCTCCACCATCACTGATAAGCTAGTTCCAGCTTCGCTTACTCCTTGCGCATCCAGCCGACTCACCAATTCGGCTTGTCTTCGTCGGGAACTCGAGTTGCATCGTCTTCTTCCTCGTGGCCGGCAACTCCTCCACCGAGCATGATTCGCCGCGACCAGAGCTCCACGGTGCATCTCCGTCCCTGGTTTTGGTTGATTCCATTTTGTCTCGATGCTGTGGTACTTAATCTATAGTTGGTTGCTCATTTTGACCACTGCAGTCGCCAGTTCTTCCTCACTGACGATCTTTGCTCCGCCGTGATCACCGTGATCGTCGTCACGCCTCTCCGTTGCTTCTCCGACCTCGCTCCTTGCTTCAACGTGTTTGAGGTGAGACACTGGTGCTTCCTGGATCCTTTGTTTGAGCTCTACCGGTTGCACGCCGCCGGCATAGCGTTGCCGTGCCACCGCGTCCGCCATAGCCGACGTCGAGCTAGTATAAGGCCGTAATCAGTGCTGATAGGGACGTAAATCGATGCGCCTAGTCTTGGTGATCATTTTGGTACTTTGGCCATCGCCGTTGGACTCACCGCCGACGAGTTTACGTCGGTCAGCGCCGTCGCCATCGTGGTCAAACGCGCGAGGTTAGGGATGACAGGTGGGGTCGGGTTGTCAGTGACTGCGTAGTTCAAAAATGGATTTTTCTATTTTTCAGCAATGAATGAATAGTATCTGTTTTTGTTATTTTTGTATAGATTTATTTGGAGCTCCAAAAATTATGAAAATTTTTGTGTGACCTCTATGTGCTGTATATTATTTAAGAAAAATTTGAAATATTGTTTTTCAGCAATTTTTGAATGTGATAAAAATTGCTCAATTTATTAATAAATGAATTTCCATAATTTTTCTAGGCTTATTTAATTGTCCAAAAATTATGAAATTTGTTTTACCACTTACTTATCATGTAATTAACATTTACTAAAATTTTGAGCTTAATTAGAATAAGTTGATTTATTTCATAATTTTGAATTAAATAATTAATTAATAAAAGCAAATAGTAACCTTTAATGATTTAGGTTTTGTTTGAAATTTTGGATTCAGTGATGACCTTGGGTCATTAGTTGATAATGATCCTTGGCCATTGATGTATGTGTTACGAAAAAGATTTAGTTTGTTTGACTTGCAACTGTACCGCGAAGGAAAGTTGTATTCAAATTGTTAAATTTTGCATCCATCATCGAGCATCATGTTTCGTATTCCGCATCATGTTAAACATGGCATTGTTATTACATGTAGTGAACGAAGGTGAACACATGGTAGTTAATCAAGTTGTTGAGGAGGTTAATCCGTCTGTTGAGGTCAGATCAAATACTTGTGAAACGTCGCAGGAACCGGATTTTTCCATCAACGAAGGCAAGCCCCGGATGCATACAACCCCACCTTGTATTTTACAAATTGATTTCGCTTTTGCTTCTCTTTACTGCATTAAGTGATTAGGAGTCAAGTGAAAAACAAATTGGTGCATTACCAACCTTGTTATTCCATAATTACCATATTACCAGTTTTAAATTCGTATATGCCTACTTTTGCTTAGCTATGCTTAGAACGATGAAAGTCGGGTGATTACCTGTCACCTGCGAACTTTAAACAGGAACTTTGGTTAACTTATGTTATCATGTGATATGGGAATGTGGAGTAATAAATCTAGGTCGGGCGGACTCGGTGCGTGTGAGCCACAAGACATGGAGGTCTTGTGAGCGGGTTCTTTCCGCCTGTGTCGATTAAGGCACGTCCGTTGTTGAATTGCATGAGGTGAGAATTTGTAGTACTAACCACATACTCCGGTAAGCCTTTACTCGGCTATTCTATTATGAGAATAGCTACTCGCGCACTAGGAGTGGAGAGATGGCAGGAATAGCGTGTACCCACATGGCAATGGGCTGGATTGGTGGAGTACTGTATTCTCGGGTGGCGCTGGACCTGTTCTTGTTTTAGAGGATCCGAGGGTAGGTTGGTATATGGAGGTCAGGGACCTGCATATGTCGTGTGGTCTGGAATTCCCAGCTGGGCTTAATCGGTTCGAATCGTCGTTGCTCCTCAGTCATGGAGACTCAACTCACTGTTCATCATCGTAGTATTAATAACTGGAACTCGAATAAGGCTTGTGAAGGTGTTGAATATGAAGTTTCATGATCTCAACACGGATCGTGTCAACTTTGTATATAATTTTTATGAAGTTTTCTATATAAAGAATTTTGTTAAAAGAGCTTTTACACAAAAGAACTTTGATTATTGTTAAAGCTATACCTTGAATCCCTGAGCCTACATTCCTAAGTTTATTAGTTAATATTCTGGTTAAGTCTTGTTGAGTACTTTTGTACTCAGGGTTCGTTGACCCTTGTTGTAGGTGAGCCTCATGAGCAGATCTATTTTGGATCGTGCTGCATGACTATTGTTCGTTCTGACGATGAGAAGTAAATGTGTGATCCTTGGGTAGGATGTTTATTGTGTGTTATGTATATGTTAATCATGCCACTCCACTACTACTATGGTTTGTAATAATTATCGAACTTAGTTTGTAAGGTTTGAAACAACTGGTTTGTAAACTATGTTATCGTAAGACTTCCGCTGTTTTTACTCTAGTGTAGATATTTGAATAAATATTGTAATACTGCAATAACTCTATAATGTGATCCTGCTCAGAAATCGTGGATGATTCGGGGTTCCCCGAGGACACCCGACAGTCTTCTTAAGTTAATGGAAACACATGCATAGATGTCAAAGGTCGTCGGACTGTGACAGGTGCATGTGGGCCCTATAATTTAGGAGGTTCTGCCATAGAATGGTATCAGAGCGATCGTTACAAGGTTTTTGGTTGTATTGTTTTACAAAAACTTCAAAATAATTTGGGATGACTAAATTTAACTTGATAATTTGGTCCAAATTGCTTCTGACTTATCTTATTTCTTTCTCGCCATTCCGTATTTGATTAAAAGGTTTTGTGTGGTGGAGTAGTAATTTTACTATGCCCTATATAAAAATAAATGTTATTTATGTGTATTATAAACTTTGATGTTTTTGTTCGTAAGAACGATTCATGCATCATGATTAATTCACTAGTTACTTCCTTCACCTCTTAGTCTGGAGTTGAGTAGTGAGTCTGGTTTGAGGAATGTAATCCATCTTAGCTACTTTTTAGACTTTGATCAAATGGTCTTACTTGGATTAAATTGGTTTCCTACAGTATGGCTCGTGCCAAGATGACGCCCCGTAAGTCCATTGGACCCAAAGGAGTTCCTCGTCACCAACTTGCCCCTAGGAATGACGGTGCTAGCAGTAGCAGCTCTAGGCCTGATCCCTAGGCAGAGATATAGAGGATTTCTGTAGAGTTAGCACAAGCTACTAGAGATAGGGCTTTGGATGCTATACAGGTAGGAGAATTATAGGATCAATTGAGGCGTCTCACCACCACGCACAGGAACTGCGAAAGCATGTTAGTTCGTACGGTGGAGGGAAGGAATGAAGCATGGCATAGGGAAAATGTAGCTAGAGCTAGAACTCATGAGCTAGAATTCTATGTAGAAGATTTAGAAGAACATAATACTTATCTGCATGAGGAAGTTCATAGGCTTAGCAATCTACTAAATCCAAATCATGAGCCCCAAGCTGATGCAATGGACCCCGGTGTCATCCTTGCCGATGATAACGAATCGGAAGAGGAAGAAGAAGAAGATCCTGAAGAATTAGTAATGATCAATGAAAGTGATAACGAAGACGGTAATAATTCCGGAATGGATACCGAGCCTGAAGTTTGAAGTAATTAAGGAGAGGAGTAGAGTTGTATAATAGTAGCTCTAGTTAAGTTATGTAGTTTTATTTTCGTACTCACGGGTTTGTATTTATATTAGTAAACTCTATGTAATGTGTCTAGAGTAAACTTTGGTACAATTCAATAAAGATATGTGAATAAAGTTTGGTTTGTAATGAGCAGATGCGTCGTACGCGGGGTTCGTATATTCCTGGAACTTCACAAGATGAGGAAGGTATTCCAGATCCGCCACCAGTTCCAACAAATTTAGCTGATGCTATAACCGCACTTGTCAATGTGACGGCTGAAAATTCTCTGTTTGCTTCATGAGATCGCTCTAAGTAATCAGAATCAGATGCAAGGAAACCGTGGTCGCCACCATAATAGACAGGAGGCTACTTATGTTGATTTTACAGACACAAGACCACCGGTGTTCACCAAGGCAGATGAACCATTGGAGGCTGATGACTGGCTTCGAACCATGGAGCAGAAATTTGACCTTATTCCATGCACTGAAGTATCAGAAACCTGCGTTTGCCGCCCAGCAACTTAGAGGTGCAGCAAGTGCTTGGTGGGCGAACTTAGTGGCTATGCAACCAGCTGGCATTCCAATAACTTGGGCTGAGTTCCGTACTGCCTTCAGAGCCCATTATATCCCTGAAGGAGTGATGGCAATGAAGTTAGATGAATTCCTTGCTTTGAAGCAAGGAGATCAAACTGTGATGCAGTATGTGGGAAGATTTAATCACCTATCCCAATATGCATCAGAACATGTCAATACTGATGCAAAGAAGAAAAGGTGGTTTATGAGAGGCCTGAATACCAAGTTGCAGACAATGATGACAACTTGCACCAATGTCACTTATCATGAGGCCATAAATATTGCAATTGCTTCAGAGTCAAAGTATCGGCAGCATAAGGAGCTCAAAAAGAAAAAGAATATGCCATCTGGATCTTTTGGGGGAAATCAGAAGAGGCAGAGGGTGATTTATCATCTAGTACATCATAATCGTCCTCCTTACCAGTCCGCCACAGTCTCAAGCCGGGCAACAGTCAAATGTCCGTCCTGCTATAACCTATCCGAACTCATAGTCGACCTAATGCTCCTGGTGGCAATGCTCCAACATCCCAGGGTCACAACTATCCATGTTACAATTGTGGAAGGACTGGTCATTTCTCCAGAGAATGTCCATATCCTAGGCAGGCTAATCAAAATTATCAGAAGGCCCCTGCCAATCAACAACAGGGTCAGGCACCAAACAAGAACCCCAATCAGAATGCTCAGAAGGGCAAAGATGAGAGGAAGACAGGACGGGTGTTCTATATTCAAGCTGGAGAAATTCCAGAAGGGGAGCCAGTGATGATGGGTATGTTTCCTGTTGCCAATCACCCTGCAGTTATACTTTTTGATTCTGGCGCATCGCATTCATTCATCAATAGAACATTTGTCATGAAGTATGAAATTTCAATTGGGGCAACAAAGGAAAGTTTCTTTATACAGTCGCCCGGGGGACGTCTGTGTACTAAGGAGATGGTATACCAGGTACCCGTAAACCTGGGTGGGCATATTTTTCCCACTACCATGATTATCCTTAAGGATTAGGATATAGATGTAATCTTGGGAATGAATTGGATGTATCAGCATAAGGCTATTATAGATGTGTTGAATAGGACATTAAGGGTAAGTTTGCCTGATAGTAATTCTCAACTTCTCATCTAACTTCCAACCCTAAGAAGATCAGTGGGCAAGATTTGTGCAACTGCTGTCAAAGAGATTAGAGATATTCCAGTAGTGTGTGAATTTCCGGACATGTTTCCTGAAGATTTACCCGGTCTACCACCTGATAGGGATGTACAGTTTAATATAGAGTTACAACCTATAACAGCTCCGATTTCTCGGAGAGCTTATAGGATGCCACCTAAGGAATTGGCCGAGTTGAAGACTCAGTTACAAGAATTGATTGAGAAGGGGTTTATCCAACCTAGTTCCTCACCTTGGGGATGTCTGGCAATTTTTGTGAAAAAGAAAGATGAGACCCTGAGGTTGTGTGTTGACTATCGTCCGTTGAATGAAGTGACCATCAAGAATAAGTATCCATTACCTCGGATAGATTTGCTTTTTGATCAATTGGCCGGAGCTAAAGTTTTCTCCAAGATAGATTTGAGGTCAGGATATCACCAAATCAAGATAAAGCTTGAAGATATTCCCAAAACTGGCATTTACTACAAGATATGGATTATATGAATACTTGGTAATGTCTTTTGGTTTGACAAATGCTCCCACTCATTTCATGTATCTAATGAACTCAGTATTCATGCCTGAGCTAGACAAGTTTGTAGTGGTGTTTATTGATGACATTTTAGTATATTCCAAGAATAAGAAAGAACATGCGGAACATCTTAGAATTGTTCTGACCCGCTTGAGAGAACATCAACTATATGCCAAGTTCAGCAAGTGTGATTTTTGGCTTAAGGAAGTGCAATTTCTTGGACATGTCTTGTCAGCCGAAGGAGTTGCAGTTGATCCTAGCAAAGTGAAGGATGTGCTTGATTGGAAACCGCCAACCACAGTTCATCAAGTTCGGAGTTTTCTGGGTTTGGCGGGGTATTACCGTCGGTTTATTCCAGATTTCTCTAAAGTATCAAAGTCCATAACTGAGTTGTTGAAGAACCAAGTCAAGTTTGTCTGGTCATCAGTTTGTGAAGAGGCTTTCCAGACTTTGAAGAGGCTGTTGACTACTGCACCAGTGTTAGCCCAACCTGATATCGAGAAGCCGTTTGATGTTTATTGTGATGCTTCAGGTATTGGTATTGGATGTGTGTTGATGCAAGAAGGCCGAGTCATTGCCTATGCATCCAGGCAACTTAAGCAGCATGAAGAACACTATCTGACTCATGATCTGGAGTTAGCAGCTGTGGTTCATGCTCTGAAGATTTGGCGGCATTACCTGCTTGGTAATACGTGCCATATGTATACAGACCACAAGAGCTTAAAGTATATCTTTACCCAGTCAGAGTTGAACATGCGACAAAGAAGATGGTTAGAACTGATTAAGGATTATGATTTGGAAGTATATTATCACCCTGGTAAAGCAAATGTGGTTGCAGATGCCCTCAGTCACAAAAGTTATTGCAATTGTCTGATAGTGAGAACAATGGGTTTGAATTTATGTCAAGAAATGGAAAAGTTGAATGTAGAAGTAATTCAACAAGGAAGTTTGAACAACATAATTGTTGAAGCCACTATTCGAGATCAAGTTATTGCTGCTCAGAAGGAAAACAAGGGTATCGCCCATGTCAAGGAAAGAGTCAAGAATGGAAAAGCGGAATGCTTTAGCATAGATGATGAAGATGTGTTATGGTTCAAGGATCGCCTGGTGGTACCAAAAGTTCCTGAGTTGCGGCAGTCAATTCTAGAAGAGGCACATGCTACTAGGTTATCTATCCATCCGGGAAGCAACAAGATGTACCATGACTTGAAGCAAAGGTTCTGGTGGACTAAAATGAAAATAGAGATTGCTAGATATATAGCAAAGTGTGATACTTGTCAAAAGGTGAAAGCTATACATTTGAGGTCTGCTGGTGAATTACAACCATTACCTATTCCATCTTGGAAGTGGGAGGACATAAGTATGGACTTTATTGTTGGTCTACCCAAGACATCAAAGGGATTTGACTTAGTATGGGTTATTGTAGATCGACTCACTAAGTCAGCACATTTTCTTCCTGTCAAGACAATATATCCTACGATCCAATATGCCAAGATGTACTTAGCAAGAATCATGAGCTTACATGGAGTACCAAAGACCATAGTGTCAGATAGGGGTACACAGTTTGTCTCTAGTTTTTGGAAACACTTACATGCTTCGTTAGGTACCAAACTTCTGTATAGTACAGCTTATCATCCGCAGACTGATGGACAGACTGAAAGAGTCAATCAAGTACTTGAAGACATGTTAAGATGTTGTGTCCTTAACTATTCCAATAAGTGGGATGAGTGCTTACCTTTGGCCGAGTTCTCATACAACAATAGTTATCAGGAAAGCATTAGAATGGCTCCATTTGAAGCACTCTATGGTCGGAGATGCAGAACATCATTGAGTTGGTCTGAGCCTGGAGAGAGAAGATTCTTTGGAGTTGACCTTGTGAAAGAAACAGAAGACAAGGTTAGGCAAATACAGAGTAATCTGAAGATAGCTCAGTCCCACCAAAAGAGTTATGCGGATAGACGACGGAGACCATTGGTATTTAACAAAGGAGATTTTGTATATCTGAAAGTATCACCAATGAAGGGAGTTACCCGTTTTGGTGTTAAAGGCAAGTTGGCACCTCGATATATTGGACCATATCAAATTTTGGAAAGGTATGGAAAAGTGGCATATCGCTTGAAATTACTTGAACATCTCATAGCTGTGCATGATGTGTTCCATGTTTCTCAATTGAAGAAATGTCTCCGAGTGCCTGAACAGAATGTTAAAGTTGAAGGAGTGGAACTAGAACCGGATTTAACTTATTCCGAATATCCTATCCGAGTGTTGGATCAGAAAGATCGTGTTACTCAAAGATGGACAATCAAGTTCTATAAAATACAATGGAATCAACATTCAGAAGAGGAAGCTACTTGGGAATCAGAAGATTACTTGTTAGAAAAGTTTCCAGAGTTTCTAGCGTCAATATAGAATAGAGTAATGTTAGTTGAGTTCGGTTGTACAAGTTGTGTTTTGTAAAGGGACCTCAGCTGTTTTATGGACAGAATTGGTATGTGTTCTCGTGACACATTTCCTTTTCCATTACTTACCCTATGGCTTTGAATCTCGGGGCGAGATTTCTTTTAGGGGGAAGGATTGTAACACCTCGGGTGTTTAAATACTAAAACCTGACATATCATCATATGCATTACAAAGCATTTGGCATTTGGTGAAAACTTTGAGATGCACACACTAAAACAAGTTTATATTTATGTGTTAAGTATTGCTTGGTATTGTTTGAATCAAGTTTGAAACCTTTGTATTGATTTGAAATTCCGAAAACCCTGATTTTCAATATTTAAATCCTACCCTGAAAATCCATTTTAAAATCTAAGAATATTTTGGGGTTGAGCCTTAAAGCAAAAGTGTAGAGCTTGACAAGTTATACAAAGTTTATTTTTGGAGTTTTTCAAGTTGTTTAGAAAAATTTGGAGTAATTCAAAAAGGCGTAATTCGCTAAATATCCCCTATTTGAATTTAAAAGATCATTTCAAAATGTAGACCGAATTAGGGGTTGGTTATAAAAGCAAAGTTGTAGAACTTTTGATTTTGAACAACTTTTGTTTTTGGAGATTTTTGAGTTGTTATGAAAATTTGGGAGTAATTTGGGAAATTTGGCGAATGGCAAATCTGTAATTTTGGTGAACAGTGTCCACCGCCGAAGCTACATTGCCGGCGTTTCCTTCTTCGGCATTCCAGGCGCAGTCGTGGCCGTTTTGGCGTCGCGCTGGCGCGGTGAAGGCCACAACGCAGCTTCCTTGAACTTCTTGGCCCCCTTTATAGCCTGAGCCGCCGTCGTCTTTGCCCTTTCTCCTTGCTCTGTTTTTTCCATCGCCTTGCTCATCTCCGGCGAGCCCGCGCCGTCGTTGTTGTGCTCCACTGTCACTGATAAGCTAGTTCCAGCTTCACTTACTCCTTGCACATCCAGCCAACTCACCAATTCGGCTTGTCTTCGTCAGGAACTCGAGTTGCATCGTCTTCTTCCTCGTGGCCGGCAACTCCTCCGCCGAGCACGATTCGCCGCGACCAGAGCTCCACGGTGCATCTCTGTCCCTGGTTTTGGTTGATTCCGTTTTGTCTCGATGCTGTGGTACTTAATCTATAGTTGGTTGCTCATTTTGACCACTGCAGTCGCCGGTTCTTCCTCACCGACGATCTTTGCTCCGCCGTGATCACCGTGATCGTCGTCACGCCTCTCCGTTGCTTCTCTGACCTCGCTCCTTGCTTCAACGCGTTCGGGGTGAGCCACTGGTGCTTCCTGGATCCTTTGTTTGAGCTCTACCAGTTGCACGCTGCTGGCGTAGCATTGCCATGCCACCGCGTCCACCATGGCCGACGTCGAGCTAGTATAAGGTCGTAATCAGTGCTGATAGGGACGTAAATCAAAGCGCCTAGTCTTGGTGATCATTTTGGTACTTTGGTCGTCGCTGTTGGACTCACCATCGACGAGTTTACGTCGGTCAACGCCGTCGCCGTCGTGGTCAAACGCGCGAGGTTAGGGATGACAGGTGGGGTCGGGTTGTCAGTGACTGCGTAGTTCAAAAATGGATTTTTCTATTTTTCAACAATGAATGAATAGTATCTATTTTTGTTATTTTTGTATAGATTTATTTAGAGCTCTAAAAATTATGAAAATTTTTGGGCGACTGTCTATGTGCTGTATATTATTTAAGAAAAATATGAAATATTGTTTTTCAGCACTTTTTGAATGTGATAAAAATTGCTCAATTTATTAATAAATGAATTTCCATGATTTTTCTAGGCTTATTTAATTGTCCAAAAACTATGAAATTTGTTTTGCCACTTAATTATCATGTAATGAACATTTACTAAAATTTTGAGCTCAATTAGAATAAGTTGATTTATTTCATAATTTTGAATTAAATAATTAATTCATAAAAGCAAATAGTAACCTTTAATGATTTAGGTTTTGTTTGAAATTTTGGATTAAGTGATGACCTTGGGTCATTAGTTGATAATGATCCTTGGCCATTGATGTATGTGTTACGAAAAAGATTTAGTTTGTTTGACTTGCAACTGTACCGCGAAGGAAAGTTGTATTCAAATTGTTAAATTTTGCATCCATCATCGAGCATCATGTTTCGTATTCCGCATCATGTTAAACATGGCATTGTTATTACATGTAGTGAACGAAGGTGAACACGTGGTAGTTAATCAAGTTGTTGAGGAGGTTAATCCGTCTGTTGAGGTCGGATCGAATACTTGTGAAACGTCGCAGGAACTGGATTTTTCCGTCAACGAAGGCAAGCCCCGGATGCATACAACCCTACCTTGTATTTTACAAATTGATTTCGCTTTTGCTTCTCTTTACTGCATTAAGTGATTAGGAGTCAAGTGAAAAACAAATTGGTGCATTACCAACCTTGTTATTCCATAATTACCATATTACTAGTTTTAAATTCGTATATGCCTACTTTTGCTTAGCTATGCTTAGAACAATGAAAGTCGGGTGATTACCTGTCACCTGCGAACTTTAAATGGAATTTTGGTTAACTTATGTTATCATGTGATATGGGAATGTGGAGTAATAAATCTAGGCCGGGCGGACTCAGTGCGTGTGAGCCACAAGACATGGAGGTCTTGTGAGCGGGTTCTTTCCGCCTGTGTCGATTAAGGCACGTCCGTTGTTGAATTGCATGAGGTGAGAATTTGTAGTACTAACCACATACTCTGGTAAGCCTTTACTCGGCTATTCTATTATGAGAATAGCTACTCGCGCACTAGGAGTGGAGAGATGGCGGGAATAGCGTGTACCCACATGGCAATGGGCTGGATTGGTGGAGTACTGTATTCTCGGGTGGCGCGGACCTGTTCTTGTTTTAGAGGATCCGAGGGTAGGTTGGTATATGGAGGTTAGGAACCTGCATATGTCGTGTGGTCTGGAATTCCTAGCTGGGCTTAATCGGTTCGAATCGTCGTTGCTCCTCGGTCATGGAGACTCAACTCACTGTTCATCATCGTAGTATTAATAACTGGAACTCGAATAAGGCTTGTGAAGGTGTTGAATATGAAGTTTCATGATCTCAACATGGATCGTGTCAACTTTGTATATAATTTTTATGAAGTTTTCTATATAAAGAATTTTGTTAAAAGAGCTTTTACGCAAAAGAACTTTGATTATTGTTAAAGCTATACCTTGAATCCCTGAGCCTGCATTCCTAAGTTTATCAGTTAATATTCTGGTTAAGTCTTGTTGAGTACTTTTGTACTCAGGGTTCGTTGACCCTTGTTGTAGGTGAGCCTCATGAGCAGATCTGTTTTGGATCGTGCTGCATGACTATTGTTCGTTCTGACGATGAGAAGTAAATGTGTGATCCTTGGGCAGGATGTTTGTTTTATGTGTTATGTATATGTTAATCATGCCACTCCACTACTACTATGGTTTGTAATAATTATCAAACTTAGTTTGTAAGGTTTGAAATAACTGGTTTGTAAACTATGTTATTGTAAGACTTCCGTTGTTTTTACTCTGGTGTAGATATTTGAATAAATGTTGTAATACTGCAATGACTCTGTAATGTGATCCTGATCGGAAATCGTGGATGATTCGGGGTTCCCCGAGGACACCCGACAATCTTCTTAAGTTAACGGAAACACATGCATAGATGTCAAAGGTCGTCGGACAGTGACAGGTGCATGTGGGCCCTATAATTTAGGAGGTTCTGCCACAATCGGCGCAGAAACGATCTGCGCCGGCTCGAGGAGCTCTCCGACTCCGTCAGCGTTGATGATCCTGGAGATCGATCCGACCATGAAGATCTGGCCAGGCTGCGGGAGGGACAAAGAGCCTACGAAAAAAACCATCTTGTTCTACAAGGAAACAGTACGCAGCCCCCTACCTGGCGTGCCAACTATCGATAGAATATCGTCGATAGTCCTCTGAGGGGTATCCCACGAAGGTAGATTGATCGGCTGGGGAGCGCGAGATCAAGAACAAGAAGGCAACAGAGACACATGAGTTAGACAGGTTCAGGCCGTCAGTATGATGTAATACCCTACTCTTGTGGTCTGTTAGTTTGTATTAGCTATCGTATGATATTGCGTGAGTTTGGAGGGGTCCCTGCCCGCCTTATATAGTCTGAGGAGTAGGGTTACAAGTTGGTTAGATCTAAGAGATAACCAAAAAGTAATAACTGATTACAGGAATCTTGAGATCATACATATCATAATAGATCTCGTAGTACCTTCAGGATATCTTCCAGATGTCTTGTGGAAGGCGCTAACCAGAGTCGTGCCCCGCAAGGCTTCATCTTGTGGGCTAGGCCGCCCCTGAGGGCGCAACCCATGTGGTCCGTCATGGGTATCCAGGGTCATACCCCCCACATTTTGTGAAGGCCCACTCTAGGTCATCTACAAGCTAGTCGGTTCATTTGGACTTGACCACGATGTCATCTACGTAGGCCTCAACGGTTCACCCGATGAGGTCTTCGAAACACTTAAGCATACATCGCTGGTATGTAGCTCCCATGTTTTTAGACCGAAAGGCATCGTGACATAGCAGACTGACCCAAACGGGGTGATGAAAGAAGTCGTGAGCTGGTCGGACTCTTTCATGGTGATCTGATGGTACCCGGAGTATGCATCAAGGAAGCCAAGGGTTTCGCATCCTGAGGTTGAGTCGACTACTTGATCTATATGTGGCAAAGGAAATGGATCCTTTGGACACGCCTTATTGAGACTCGTGTAGTCGACACATATTCTCCATTTCCCTTTCTTTTTTCGTACAAGGATGGGATTGGCTAACCACTTGGGGTGATACACTTCCTTGATGAATCCGGCTGCCAAAAGCTTTGTGATCTCTTCGTCGATGGCCCTGCGCTTCTTCTCATCGAAGTGGTGTAGGCACTGCTTCACTGGCTTGGAGCCTAACCTGATCTTCAAGGTGTGCTCGGTGATGTCCCTCGGGATGCCCGGCATGTTCAAGGGTTTCCACACGAAGATATCTCTGTTGGTGTGGAAGAAGTCGATGAACACGCTTTCCTATTTGGAGGAAAGTGTGGTGCTGATGTGCACCACTTTGTCCTCGGAGCTACTAGGGTCTATGAGGAACTCCTTGACGCCCTCCGTAGACTCAAAGGATCCAGCTGACCACTTGGAGTCGGGTGCCTCCTCGGTACTCCTTTCCTTGATGACTATGAGCTCCATGGAGGTGATGATTGCTGAGGCATGCTCACAGCACTCAACCTCGCACTCATAAGCGCGTTGGAAGGTGCTGCCAATGGTGATGACCCCATGCGGGCCTGACATCTTGAGCTTTAGGTAGGTGTAGTTGGGGACGACCATGAATTTCACGTAGCATGATCGTCCTAGGATGGCGTGGTAGGTCCCATGGAATCCAACCACCTCGAAGGTGAGGGTCTCCATCCTGTAGTTGGTCAGATCCTCAAAGGTGATGGGCAGCTCGATCTGCCAGAGTGGTATGGCTTGCTTCCCTGGCATAATGCCATGGAAAGGCGCCTTGGTCGGTTAGACGCACGACCGGTCGATGCCCATGGCATCGAGTGTCTCGGCGTACATGATGTTGAGGCCACTACCTCCATCCATCAGCACCTTGGTGAGGTGTTTCATGCCGATGATTGGGTCGACCACGAGCGGATACCTCCCCGGCTATGGGATGCTATCTGGGTGGTTGGATCGGTCGAAGGTGATGGCAGACTCCGACCATCGGAGGAAAGACAGCATGGTCGGTTCTACTGCATAGACCTCGCGACGTGCGATCTTTTGGCGGCGCTTGGAGTCATAGGCCTCCACCCACCGAAGATCATGAGGCAGCCATCTAGGGTTGGAAAGCCACTATCCTTCCCCTTGTCATCATCTACCACCAGCTCTAGCTTCTTTCTCTGGTTCCCCTTGTCGGAGCCACCGAATAGGAACCGCTTTATGAGGGCGCAGTCCTTGTACAAATGCTTGATGGGGAAGGTGTGGTTCAGGCACGGCCCCTTGAGCAGCTTCTCGAAGTGGTCGGGAGCATTCACGGTGGGTGCCCTGCCACCTTTCCGCTTAGCAGTGGCCATGAGCTAGCCCCCGTGCTGCTACTCGTTCTTCTTGTTTGAATGGTTAGAGGGGCCCTCACCGGCGTCCTCATCCTACCTCGCTTTGCCTTTGGAGCGATCAAAAATCGCTACGACCACCTCCTCGCTTGAGGTATAGCTGGTCACGATGTCGAATAGCTCCTTAGTGGTCTGAGGGCCCTTACATCCTAGCTTGTGGACCAGGGATTCGTAGGCGGTCCTAGACAGGAAGGCTCTGATGATGTCGGCATCAGCGACATCAGCCAACTCATTGCATTGCATGGAGAAGCGTCAAATGTACTCGCAGAGAGTCTCTCTAGACTCCTATTGGTAATTTTTAGATCCTAGGGGTTCCCAGGGCACATGTAGGTGCCCTGGAAGTTTCCCACAAAGATCTCCTTCAAGTTCGCCCAACTTTAAATCCGGTTGGGCAGAAGGTGCTCCAACCATGTTTGTGCCAAATCGGCCAGGAACAAGGGGAGGTTGCGGATAATGAAGTAATCACTATCCACGCCACCGGCTTGAAAAGCAAGCCAGTAGTCCTCGAGCCACAAGCTAGGGTTCATCTCTCTGGAGTACTTTGGGACGATGGTCGGCGGTCGATATCGCGGTGGGAAAGCCACGTTGAGGATGTGCCAACCAAAAGCCTAGGCCTCGATAGGTTAGGGCTCGGGCTCCAATCTTCGCCACTATCATAGCATCCGCCACAACAAGGATGGTAGCCATGGCCAGCCTCCTCTCTCTTGTCACCCTGTCCACGCCTATGGGCGTCTAAGGTGTTGTGTGTGTCACGGTTGGGGCCAAGACGCTCATACACCAGGACCATGGCAAGTTCCCCAACATCGCGTGGTGCCTGGTGGATGGACATGTCCCGGCCATGTCATCCTGAACACACGCCCTGACTAGCATTGAGCTCACATCGCCGAGACAATGCACTTCTACTTGTTGCACCGCTACTTGCTCGAGCATCATGCGGATCTCACGATGGGCCCGATGATCTTCGGGTGTCATGGGCTCTAGGAGCCTTCGGAGTAGCACCGCTATGGCAGCTATGTTCCGACTTGCCTGAGCGAAGTGTAGGAGGCCTCCGTTGTCCTCGATGATCCTCTGATTTACGTCGCGGGCGATGGCGCGGGCGCGGCCACCATCCCCACGACGCTTGATCTCGCGTTCGAGCTCCGCGCGCTCCTGCTCTAGCTGGAGGCGTGCATCTTTGAGCTCATGATGCCATGCCCTTAACTGTTCCACCTGCATGCAGGGAAGGCCCCCCGCATCTTCCTTGACTTCATCGTCGAAGTCATTCAGTGGGGTAGCCCCTCCCTCATGGACGCTTTTGACACGTCCTTCGGGGGTACCTGCCATAAAACATTCTCACAAGGGGTGATGGCTCCCACTGCTGGAGTCAGAGTCAGAGATCGACTCTGAATCTCCCGCGAGAAGGTCGTGGAAAGACTCCACGATGTAATCATCCATTCCCATGAATTCATCATCCATGGGAAGCGGGCACATGTGTTGTACCTCAAGGTGACCAATGGTCCTCGCGGCATTGCGTAGACCGAATAGGAACACTGTCGGGGTGTCCCGAGTGAGATATTCTAGGGAGAGCGGCTCTCCTCCAGCAAGCTGCATCATGACATTAGCGAAGGAGAAGGTGAGGTAGCGCACATCCTCCCAGGACGGTCAGGGTCCCAGGAAGGCATCGAGCTGATGCTGCAGCCTCTTGTAATCAAAGCCGAGGAGCTGGTCGCTCCCAGGGAAACGGGCCTCCGGTGTGCGTAGCTGTAGCTCCTCGAAGGCTTTGACAGTTGCGTCGAGGCCAGTGGAGCAAGGAAGTTGGACGGGGGCAGAAGCCCACGCCAGCTCTCTCTCCATGGCAACGATGAAGTCTAGGCTCCCAAAATGCATGTGTGCGCCCGGGACCCAGCTAACATCGTGGCTAGCCATCCATGGCCTGTTGTTGATGACGAGACACGCAAAAGGCCCCTACCTGGCATGCCAACTATCGGTGTTTCGAATCATCGACTAGTAAATTTCTAGTTTGCGCGTCTCACCTAGATGGTTGTGCTCGGAGGATACAAGGATTTATACAGGTTTGGGCAGAATGTCACTACATCTAGTCTGTTGCTGCTCTAGTTACCGGCACTTGGTTTGTAGTCGGGGTTACAAACAGGCAAGAGAGGGAGAATGTCCCAAGTCTATGGTGAAAAGAGTGAGTCTGGTTGAGCTCTTTGTCTACTATCGAGTGCCTAAGCCTTCAGCCGCTTAGACGTGTTAGATGTGTGTTGGAAATGCCCCCTCCGTGGGGTGCCCTGCTTCCCCTTTTATAGATGAAGGGGAAGATGCAGGTTACATCAGAGAGAGAAAGAGAGAAAGAGATGAGGGGGGAAGGCTTCTGGGATTGCAACATCTTCCATCTCCTTTACGCGGGTCCCGTTGGCCCTGTAGATGATGACGGGGATGGCTCCACGTCGTGGCCCTATTCGTCACTGACACCGTACGTGGGCGTCGTGAGCCGGTCGTGGCGCTCCATCCCGTCCTAGCAGATGGTATGGCTTGTTGACATCTCCGCCTGAGGCCGTACGGGGAGTAGGTAGTACAGCGCCAGCACGCCCGATGCTGTTGGTGACGTGGCCCATCGTGGCCACAGGTCATGTCAAGATGCGCCTACTCCCCTTCTGGCGTCAGAAGTTTGACCCTAGACTCGTACTTCAAACCCGTAGTGGTTGGGGGAGGTATGGACCACCGTCGGGCGAGGGGGAGCCCACGCCCTCGGGGGTCAGGCGAGGCGAAGCCCATGCCCTCAGAGTCGGGCAAGACGGAGCCCGCGCTCTAGGGATCGAGCGAGGCAAAATCCACGCCCTCGGGGTCGGGCGTGATGGGGCTCTTGCTCGAGGGGTCGAGCGAGACGGAGCCCGCGCCCTTTGGGTCGGGTGACTCAGATCCCGTATCCTTGAGGTCGAGCGAGATGGAGCCTGTGCCCTTGGAGCCAGGTGAGACTAAGATACGCTCTTGACCATCCGAGGGAGTTAGCGTTCGTAGCCATTAGCTTCCTTCTTCTAGGTATCCTTGATACTAATACCCGACACGTATGTTGCATGTGTTTTCATCTACATGTTGCAAAAGTAGATCTAGATGTTGTTGCATATGTGTGCGATGGCTATACACGTATGTTGCAAGTATATGTTCTTAATGTTTCATCTATTTCATATGAATGTTGCAAGTATTTCATCTGGATTTAAAAAAAGTAGATCTAGATGTTGCATATGTGGGCAATGGCTATACACATATTCAAGGAGTAATTAGCATTGAGTTAATTCATCTCGATTTCTCCCTCATCCGATTAATGTTGCGCCTTCGCTATACCTGCCTCACATGACTTCCTTGCATGCAAATCAATTGGGTCCACAGAACAACTTGCATGCGGATTCATTCTAGGATTCAAGACCTACATGCACTGCCCTTTAACCCCACGCGAAACGAAGCAGTGATGGAGCTTGGAGCATTGATAATAAGTCTATATGATTAGAATGGAGGAACAATCACCACATGTGCACGGTTATTGGCACGGGCTGCGTGCAGACGGACGCCCACATCCTGTGCCCATGTCTTGACACTCTCCTCGACGGCATTGAGCTCGCACACCGCACCTACACCCACATCATCTAGCCCCTCCCAAAGCATCTGTCCCTCTCTCTTTCTCGTTCTATGTCTACCTAAAATACCGAAGGGCTAAATTGACGACCAGAGGTGGTGTGAATAGGAGACAATAAAAAATCTTCTCAAGAACTAGCCAAAGCAAAATTTTGTCGATTGTTACTCAGCCCCTGACACCCCACGTCTGATCACATGCTCGGTTCTTTAGGTTTTTAGACAGCCATAGAATGAGGGATAGAGAATGTTAGAGGGGCCAAATGACAAGGACTCAGGTATGATGCGTGTGCTCAATGTTGTCTTAGAGTGACGGGAGGTAGAGCTAAAAGAATCGATGTGTACCTCTGTGTGTAACCATAGATCTGGGGATGACCTCTTCCTTTAGGGTTCCTCTTGTCGCCCTGGGATAGTAGCATCGTGACCTCGCGGACACCGGTGCCGAGGTAGCTCTGGCTCGGTGGCGAGGTACAGTGGTGGCGGCGGAGACCCTGCAGGCGCGACGGTGAGGTTGGTGGGGCACATCCCATCGCTGGCAGCACTTCTTTGATCAGATTAGGGTTTACTGTGGGTGGGATGGCGGCTCCAGTGAACCTCGTAGTCTGAGCCTTGATCCCCACCTTCCTTTTATGTGTGCTATGCGACAGGGGCCCACCAACCGGATTAGGGTTGGGCTCCCCCGATCAGGGAGCAGAGACAAGGGCCCAATAGGCCGTTGGGCCTATTGGTGGAGATCAACTAACATTCTCCCCCTTGATCTCACTACCATCTTTCAATTTTATTTCATTTACTTTTGTTCATTCCATTACAGATTAGCGCATAGAGCATGTCTCATCATCACGATCCATTGTCGATAGACTTAACAGCTACAACACACTACTCTGTTCTGAAATAGATACTTATCTTTGGGCTTTCTTTTGTCTAGGAATTTTAGGCTTTCCCTTAAACCCATGCTAGCTACATGTTCTCTGAACACCATGTTCTCTAAACACGTTGGGTGGTAAGCCTTTTGTAAGCGGATCCGCGAGCATCTTTTCTGTACTTATATGCTCAAGACTTATGACTTGATCCCGGACTTTATCTTTCACAACATAATACTCTATGTCAATGTGTTTGGCAGCACCACTTGACTTATGTTGTGAGCATACTGTACTGCCAGATTATAATCGCAGTATAATTTTAGTGATCTATAGATGTCGTCAACCACCTTCAAACCGGGTATGAACTTCTTTAGTTAGTTCACCTGCCCATTGCCTCATAACACACTACAAACTGTCATACATTATGGACGATGTAGTCACAGTTTGCTTTGAGCTTTTCCATGAAATAGCTCCCCTTTGTGAGATCATAGAAAATCCACGTCTAGATATGTATTCACTCTCGCATAATCAGAATATGAATATCCCACTATGTGGAGTCAATCAGATCTTCTATACGTCATCATGAGGCCTTTCATTCCTTGCAAATAATGCAAGACTTTATTTACTAATTTCAGTGTTCTATTCCAGAATTGCTCTGGAATCTGCCAAGTAAAACTCGGTAACGAATGCCAAGTCAGGGCACGTACATACTTGAGCATGTTGCAAGCTGCCGACAGCTGAAGCATATGGAACCACTTTCACTTTATCGATTGAGCTCATATTGGTTCCTGAGGCATTGAAAATCACCATATATGTCGCCCTTGACTATAGGAGCAGGTGAGGGACTATATTTGTGCATACTGAATTTCTTTAAGATCTTTTCCATGTATGCCTTTTGTGACAGTCCTTATATCCTTTTTTCTTCTATCTTGGTGAATCTCGATCCCTAAAATGAACGAGACTTCACCAAGATCTTTCATATTAAATTTTGAGAACAAAACTTCTTTATCTCCAGTAGTAGACTGACATCACTATTAGCAAGTAAGATATCATCCACATACAGGACAAGGAAGATAAACTTCCCATTCTTAAACTTTGTATAGACACAATTGTCCTCTACATTCTCTTTAAACCCAAAATTCTTTATTGTCTGATCAAACTTCAAGTACCACTGTCTTGAAGCTTGTTTTAATCCATAAATGGATTTCTTTAGGCGGCATCCCATTTGTTCTTTTTCTTCCATGACAAAACCTTTTGGTTGTGCTATGTAAACATTTTCCTCCAAGTCTCCTTTGAGAAATGTCGTCTTTACATCCATCTGATGTAATTCTCAATCGTAATGTGCCACTAATGCCATTATGATTCTGAAGGAAACTTTACATGAGACTGGAGAAAAGGTCTCATTGTAATCAATATCTTCTCTTTGCATAAAGCCTTTTGCCACAAGTCACGCTTTATATGTCTCTCTATATTCCCTTGAGAGTCAAGTTTTGTCTTGTAGACCCATTTACAGCCTACTGTTTTGGCTCATTTAGGAATTATTTCCAAATCCCAAACTTTATTGGCATTCATCGATTTCATTTCATCTTCCATGGTCTCAAGCCACTTTGATGAATGATCACTTCTCATGGCTTCTTCAAATGAGGTGGGATCATCCTCCATTTGAAATTTCTTAGTGTTGTACACTTCATAATCAGTAGGAATAGTTGATTTTCTAACTCTTTGAGACCTTCTAGGGGCCTTCATATTTTGGCACATCTTCTGTTTGAAGCTGTTGTTGCTCCCCCTCAATGTGTGGCAATAGGTTCTATAGGATCCTTGAAGAACAGGTTCCTCATCGTTATTCATTGTTGCCACAGGTGGGATAACAACAGGTGCTGGCACCACAGTATCTAGTAATGTCGGTGCAGCGACAACAGGTAGTGAGAAAAATGGCTCATGAATCATTGGAGTGGGCGCATACACCCGCTTCACTTCAAGGTCAATTTCTCGAGCTACCATGCTCCCCCTCATCAATTCATCCTCTAGGAAGACAGCGTGTCTCGTTTCCACAAGCTTTGTATGTCTCTCTGAATAGTAGAAAACGAAAGCCTTTTGACTTTTCTGGGTAGCCAAATAAATGGCAACTTACTATTTTGGGATCTAACTTCCCAATGTTTGGGTTAAATACTTTAGCCTCAACAGGGCTCCCCACACACACGCAAGTGGTTTAGTGAGGGTACTCTTTCTGTCCACAACTCATACGGTGTTTTGTGCACCGACTTACTTGGTACTCCTTTGAGAATATGAATGGGGTTTTTAACACCTATATCCACAGGCTCAACTGTAAGGTGGAGTAACTTATCATACTGCCCACCATATCCATCAGGGTACGATTGATTCTTTTAGCTACTCTATTCTGCTGAGGTTCGCCCGTTGTAGAATACTAGGCTACTATGCCATTCTTTTAGGGTATGTCGACCGTAGTACTCCCCCACGGTCAGACTTGACTATCTTAATCTTTAATATCTTAAATTTATCCAATACATCTTTTCTTTCTTTGATTGGATAAATATAGCCATAATGGGAGTAATCATCTGTGAATGTTATGAACAAAATATAACCATCCACACTCTTTATAGGAAAGCTGACCACAGATGTCTGTGTGAATAATCTATAAAATTCATGCGCTTCGTTTGTCATCTTTCTTTACGTTGTCATCTTTCTTTACATACTTTCCTTTTATGCATTCTCTGCATTGTTCTTAATCTGAGAGCTCTAATGGAGGAAGAATATCATTCTTAACTTGTCTTTCTATTCTCCCCCTCGAAATATGGCCTAAACGACAGTGTTATAATTTCGACAACGCATCGTGAGCTCTCTTATGCCACCATTTCCAGAGCAACACTTTGTCACCAACTGCTTTATCAGCTGGGTAGCATATGTCTTTGAAGAGCTAGTGAACTGACTCTTTATTCTATCGAGGTACTCGGTGACCGTGTCACACTCTGAGATTGAGCCCACAATTGCAGGTTCAATCATGTTCTTTATCACAGCCAAACATTTCTTGTTGGCAGTGACCCACTTCCTATGCACAAAAGTCATAGGACTATCTTTTTGGGATTCAAAATCCCTCTCTTTAGTTGCCCAAGTGGCATCATTCTCTTTTGTCTCCCTCACCGGTGCCACAAACTCAGTGGAACATGATGAGGTGACTACCCAGTCCACCTTAGACAAGATGAAAACCAGGTCAAAACTTTTCTTAACATAAAATAACACCATTTGCATGCCTTGATTCCAACATTGGTTAAAATCAAAACATACAATTATTCTTATACACTAATTCTACATCACCGTTGGGCAGAAATAGAATTAATGCATAAATCATTAACTTTCACAACTGTTCTTACACACTAATTCTATATCACCATTGGGCAGAAATAGAATTAATGCATAAATCATTAAAATTAACATATGTTTTTATACACTAATTCTACATCACCGTTGGGCAGAAGTAGAATCAATGCATAAATCATTAAAATTATGATATTGTTATTAACAACGTTGGTCAGAAAATAACAACATTATAATCATGTCAAATGTCTTTTTCTTCAATTAAATACCACATTGGTTCAAAATAACTGGAGAATCAATAATTTCTTTAGCAGCGGAAAAACTTTCTTTTTCTCCAATTAAATACCACATTGGTTCAAAATAACTGGAGTATAAATAACTTTTCTTTGACTGTGGAAAAACTCTCTTTTTCTTGAATTTTACCCATAGGGAAAATTGCTTTTTCTATTTTCTTTAATCCATTAATCAATTTCCAGGAAATAAACATTTACTGGAAAAACTTTCTTTTTCTCCGGTTAAATATCACGTCGGATTCAAAAACACTGGAGAATATACTTTTTCTTTAGCAGTGGGAAAAAATATTCTCAATTTCTTGAATTTTACCCACAGGTAAAATGCCTTTTTTTAGCCAATTTGCATTTTCAATTTTCCTAGAAAAAGAAAAAAAATGCGAAACGGGCTCATTCTTTACTCTCGGCCCAAAACCGACAAAAGGCCGGCTCGGCCCGCCTCTTCGCGCACGCAGGCCGCACCCAGGCCGCAACCTGGGCCTGGGCCGGCAAAGTGTCGCGGCGCGCTCGCCCGCCTGGGCTAAAAGCCGGCCCTTGCTTCCATCGCCGTCAGATCTCATCCGACGGCCATCCGTTCATCTCGGCCGAATAAAAGCCTCCTTCGGCCGTGATCAGCAAACCCTAGTGTTCATTCCTTTCGTTGCTCTCTCTCTTCTTCGCCGCTCTCTCCTCTCTCTACCTCATCTCTTCTCAGCGCAGCGCAACAGCGACCGAGAGCGAGCGACGCGAGAGCGACGACGGTGGAGCGGCCATGGCGCCGTCGCCGGCCCCCTCGCCGGCTCGCGTGCTCCCCAACGAGTGAGCACACCGCCGTTGAGCGGCCTAGCCACGGCGCTTCCTAGGCCGAGCCCGGCGACCCAGCTCCCCTGGCTCGGCTTCTTCTCCCGCGCCGGCGAAGGGATATCCCGACGCACGGCGAGGTAGATCCACCCCTTCCCCTTCGGATTTATATCTCCTTTTCTCTTATCCGAACAAGGGTTTAGATCTAGGGTTTCGGAATCCGACCTTCCCCTAGTTCTTTCCAGTTCGGGGTTAGGATTTGGGGATGGGGTTTCACTGTTTTCTTTTTCCCTTGTTCCCCAATCGGATCTAGATCTTGTTTGCTTTTCTTTGTTTGACCGATTGGAGTGGGTCGTATCTTCTTTCTTTTCTTTTCGCTCTGTTCATCCGAATGGGAAACTAGGGTTAGGGTTAGGGTTCCGACCCTTGTTCTTATTCTTTCTTTGGATTTTTCTTTTCTTTGATTTCTTTTCTTTTCGGATGTGATTCCGATTGGGATGAGGATGGTTTATCCGAATTGGGTTCACTGTTCTTTTTCGGAGACTGATTCCTTCCCCTTCTTCCCCCTTCCCCTTCTTCTTTTGGGATTAACCCGATTTGGGATGGGGTTAAAATTAGGGTTAGGTCTTAGGGTTCGGCCAAATCCGAACCCACTCTTCTTCTTCTTTCTTTAGATCCTAAACTGGATCTGTTTTGTTCTTGTCGTGCGTCGGTGAGAACGGCGGCGCGACATCTTTTCCCCGCGCGGTGGCGGTGGTGACCGGGGTTCCAGTGACATCCGCCACCCCCGGTCCCTTTTCTCTTTGCTTTTACCCAGTTAGGGTTAGGGTTACACAGAGGCAACCTAGCTCTGGTACCATTGAAAGAATCGATGTGTACCTCTGTGTGTAACCGTAGATCCGGGGACAACCTCTTCCTTTAGGGTTCCTCTTGTCGCCCTGGGACAGTAGCGTCGTGACCTCGCGGACACCGGTGCCGAGGCAGCTCCGGCTCGGTGGCGAGGTACAGTGGTGGCGGCGGAGACCCTGCAGGCGCGACGATGAGGTTGGTGGGGCACATCCCGTCGCTGGCAGCATTTCTTTGATCGGATTAGGGTTTACTGTGGGTGGGATGGCGGCTCCAGTGAACCTCGTAGTCCGAGCCTTGATCCCCACCTTCCTTTTATGTGTGTTGTGCGACAGGGGCCCACCAACCGGATTAGGGTTGGGCTCCCCCGATCAGGGAGCAGAAACAAGGGCCCAATAGGCCGTTGAGCATATTGGTGGAGATCAACTAACAAGAGCAAGAGACATCCAGTTGCGTGATGCTAGTCGAGTAGTAGGGCAACCTAGAAATACTAGGGAGAGGAACACAACAGATGGATCTAAGTGCAAACGTGGGTACTCAAGCTAGTGTGGCGGGATACAGTGTCAAAATGGTCATACAAAACCATCCTAGGGTCATTTAAACATTATTAGATGCGTTAGACTTTTTTCCTATTATTTATGGACTCAACACCCACGTAATATGCCATGTCAGTAAAACCGTAATAGATAGAATACCTGATTTACAGCTCTGCCCAGCGCATTGGGACTGAGAAGCCTTTTGACAACCAATGTGATTAGCGTTGTGTGAGGTCCACGTCGGGCTCGGCCGCTGCACAGGTCGGGACAACCGACGAGATACCTGCCGAGTAGATACGATCCACTCGCCTCCTCATTGTGCCTGGTCGTCGCACCTAGTCGGAGAGGCATGCAGCCTCATCCCTCTGCTCAGGTGGATCTTGGTCAACAGTCCTTATTGGCCTTGTTAAAAGCTAAACTTACACCCTACCTAACTTCGATGTCAATGCAAACTTGGTGAGTGCGGTCACTTTCCTCGCAAATAAAAAGGGATGCGTGATTAGTGATTACTGAATAACCTTGTGCCAAGAGCTCATGATGTACTGCGTTTTGCTCCTTGCTAGAACTTCTTCAGGTCCGCTAGTCGTTGAAAAAAAATGCTATCAACTGAAGGTTGAGCATTGAGTCCTCAACTTGCATCCACCTTTGGCTCCTCGACTTTCCGACATCCCAGCTTAATTTTCCTTTTGAAACTTCAATATATTTCACTTCACATTCATTGAAATAAATAGTTCTGATCCCTCTTAGATCAAACCAGATACAGCGATTGGACCGAAACAAAGCCCATTTGTTACAGATACGTATACTTGTAATAACTTGTTGGTTCCATTTCCTTCACATTCAGCATAACCAATCTGTATCTATGGTATACAACCAGAAAACAGCGTGAGACACCAAATCAACTGAAGATGAGGTCCTGAAAAGCAGATAACCGAGAATATTTGCAACCATGACAGTACTAGCAAGGGCTTATTGCATTTAAAGCTGTGACTTCAGAGTTCATTTCAGGTTCTTGTTAAACCAGTTGATCGTGTCCCCCAGCGCTTCCTCAGCACTCTTGACAGCATCTTCATCATCATCGCTGTATCTCACACTCCATCCATGCGCAACACCAGGGAAAATCTTGACAAAGTGAGCAACCTGTAGACCGAAAGAGCACAAACCAATTCAGGACTTAAAGGCATGGTTGCCATGATTTGTAAGGAGCCCGTGATGCCAGTGCACATATGTGATTGACACAGTTTAGCACTAGAATGAGTCAATTTTAGCTGATTACATTACTCGAGCCAATGCTCTAGCTTGTGGATTACGTGGTTGAATTGCTGAAAGTGAGGACTTACTCCTGAGTTTGCTGAAAGGACCTGCTCGAATTGCTTGACTAATTCTGGTGGAGATAAATGGTCATTCTCGGCTCCAAGTATCGAAATCGGGCACTTGACCTCTGATGTTAATTGGCAACTATATAGTTAGGTTTTGAGTCAATTGCAATAAAATTATGGAGAAGTGTTAAGAGTGTCTCCAAAATTAAAGAGAAATAAGATGACCTTTGATATCATCAACAGTAATAGGCCCAGGGTGCAATACGACGGCAGTCTGAATCTCATGAGCTTTTGCCAGTTCCACAGCAACAATTCCTACATGTCAGAGAAGACACAATGCTCAGCCATCTAAACATTCAAATTTTAAGTTCACAACTAAAGAGGCACGGGGAAGACAAAATATGGTATTTACCCCCCCAGCAGTAACCTGCAGCCCCAACAGAAGACACTCCTTTCTCCTTTAGAGCAGCAATAACTGGTTTTGCCTCTTCAAACCCTTTTTTCTAGCAGAAGATACATATCTTTTTCCATTATTCCATAAACATTTTCTTTTTAAAAAAAAAGACACACGAAGAATTCACTGCAGAAAAATTCCTAGCAATTCGAGCAGGCATGTATACTTGATCTGCATCATTCCACAACATGTATGCTTAGAAATAATTGGTTTGCACGATCGCACAACATGTCTATAATTAAGGCCTAGATTTGAGTTAAAATTTTTAATTTAGTTTTAATAGTGAAGAAGTGGGCAATTTGGATGCAAATTTAATGCATTACTCGATTATACCATAATAGCATGGTGGGTAATTTAGATGTGAATTTACAGGTTATTCTAGATTATGTTTAATAATGACAAAGGCGGGTAATTCAGATGCATATTTATATGATTACTTCATGTGGGTTGCTTTCACTACTGGAAACTCGAATTGTTCTGTGGGTGATAAATTTTTCTGTGCGTTTGTTTCGGTACGCACAGAAAAATTACGATTTTTCTGTGGGTTTCAAAATATCCCCACAGAAAAATACGTAAACCCACAGAATAATTATATGATTTTTCTGTGCGTGACAATACACACACGGAAAAAATCAACACTCACAGAAAAATGAAACTTATTCTGTCGGTTCTTTAAAAACGCACAGAAAAAATGATATGCACGCACAGAAAAAATGTTATTATTCTGTCGGTATTTTAAAACACACAGAAAAAACATACACACGCACGGAAAAAAAACCAAGATTTCCTAACCCTAACCCGCCGCGGACTCGCCCGCTCGGCTCCTCACGCATGCACGCTCCCAGCCTCTCCCTTCTTCTTCCCCGCCGCACCCTCCCCTCCCCTCCCCAGCCCCCCACACTCCCCTCCGCTCCTCCAGCACCCGCACCCGCCCATCCTCCGTCGGATCCCGCCCCTCCCCTTCTTCCTCGGCATGCGGCCGGTGCCACCCCCTCCCTCTCCCCCCTCCCCTACCTTCTTCCCGAGATCCGGCGCGGCCGGCGTTCCCCGGCGCGGCCCCTTCCCTACCTTCTTCCCGAGATCCGGTGCGGCCCCTCCCCTCCCGCTCCGCACCGGCGAGATCCGGCGGCCGGTGCCACCCCCTCCCTCTCCCCCCCCCCTCCCCTACCTTCTTCCCCGGCGCGGCCCCTCCCCTCCCGCTCCCCACCGGCGAGATCCGGCGCTGCCGGTGCCGCCCCCTCCCTCTCCCCCCCTCCCCTACCTTCTTCCCCGGTGCGGCCCCTCCCCTCCCGCTTCCCGTTCCCCGGCGCGGCCCCTCCCCTCCCTCTCCCCACCGGCCAGATCCGGCGCGGCCGGTGCCGCCCCCTCCCCTACCTTCTTCCCCGGCGCGGCCCCTCCCCTCCCGCTCCCCACCGGCCAGATCCGGCGGCCGGTGCCGCCCCCTCCCTCCCTCCCTCAACGGCGAGATCCAGGGAGGGGGCCCCGCGGCGGTGCACCCCAGGCGGCGGTGGGGACGGCTGCGCAGGCCAGGGGCGAGCTGCAGCCCCCTAGCCAAGAGCTTCTGTTAGCTGTATAATTAGCGAGTAATTTAATTCGTGCTTTGCTGCTTTGCTTCCATGCTGCTTGAGAATTTCCTAATTGTTCCTAGTGTTTTAGTAGTATGATATCTGGTTGTTTTTGTTCAATCAAGTTGAGAAAAAAAAACATGCTCAAATTGTTATCCGGTACTTGAACTTTCAGTATAACATATCCTTGATGGTAAATTAACTGAACAAAATTTGTAAATGTTTGCTCACTACAAGTTAATCTATCATCATCTGTGTGGATTGATATGATTTGCCCTTTTTATAGACAAAATCAAACTTCATCTGCAGTGGTTGGGGTTCACAGTTTGTGGATGCATATGTAGCATGTCTTTCTTTTTCCAATTGTTGCTTTACCTATCAGAACTATTATGTCAGCATATGCCTCTATGGTAATGCTTGCCTTGCTCCATTGCGTTAGTAGTAGTTGTCCTATAGATGTAGCTGCAGGATCTTGTTATTCTTATGATAAAAAAAATCTAGCACCTTTGGTTGGTCAGATTGGTGACGCCCGTGGAAGTTACTAGTATATATCAACCTGATCAATCATTTTGATATGTGATATTTGCGGAGCTGAGATGATATGAAACCCCAGTCTCGTGCCACGCCGCTCTCCCCTTCCCTAACTATGCCTTGTGACTTTTTTTGTTTTGTACTACTCTTGAGTGGCTGTGATGAATCAAGTTTTCATTAGATAACTTCTGCACTTTAGCACCTTATGAGCTGGTACTTGGGATATTTTGTTCTGTTTGCTGCTTAACTAGGATGGCTTGTACCAGTACAAGCAACCAGTTCTGTGGCCAGTTCAATTCCCATTAGAGAGAGAATTAAATTAAGTTCCAGGTGAAATTAAGTTGCAGTTGTCATGCTGATAATGGGTAAATCTGAGCCATTTCTCGAGTTCTTTTGCTCTTGTTCTTTTGGTCCAGATGAAATATATGTAGTTAGGACTTGAATGTTTGTTCAGATTGGATCAGGTTTGGCTCCTCTTTCTTGTGTGACAATTTGACTGTCGCCACCTATACGGTGCACAAGTGAGTTTTCTACAGCAGTTTTGTTTCCTTAAGACATTAACACAACTGTACCTCACAGGCTACAACACTTAAACACCCTTCTGGTTGTGCAAGGTCTGTTTCTGCTTCTGGAAGTGGCTGGGGATGGTTAAGCACTTCGTTCATGACGTATGTTCTTTTGAGCTGCATATAATTATGTGAACCTGGAACCTGCTATATTAGCCAATTAATCTGCATTCTGCAGTAGGAAGAAATTGAATCTAGCGCAGCTACTGGAAGGTGTGGGTATACACCCCTAACCTCCCTGGTTTATGTCTATTTTACCTTGAATTTGGGTGCCCATTTTCTTTTTAATACAAAACTATAGTCTTGTTTGTGAGTTCTCATCATCGCACAGTTTCACACTTTTTTCTTTTAGCAGTTCCCATTTTCTGTAGAATTCTGTGCCTTCTTGGAGGGTACATTTTGATTGGAGCAGTATACAGATACTATTTCCTGGGCATTCATTCTGTAGAGGTAAAGCTTGTCTTTCAAGAGTCCTCCATTTATATGCCTCATTCGTTTTATGTCAAATTATATGGAGTATGATGTAATTTGCTTGGTAAGGCTAGTTGTAACTCTCATGGTTTCTCATCAATAAGCTCTGATCCATAGCTTTAATCACTAGAATTACATGAAAAATCTCATTAACCCAACTACCAATTCACTAATACATCTGCATGCGTGTGCGCATTTTTGTTTCCTGAAATCTGTAGGGAAAAGTACCATTCCGTCCTAACTTTGTGCTAGATAACTTTTCATTAATGTTCCCAGCACTGGGAATGGTCTCAAGAAAACTTATACTAATAATTTGTTAAAATTTGTATTAGTCTTGAGTTGGACCAACTCCTGAAGGCAGGATTTCAAAATTAATTTGGACTGTAGCTGAGCCCACTGTTTAGAGACCACAAGTTTAATCTCGTAATTGATTTGATTCCAGCTTCATGTTTCTTGAATATACGTACCGGCAGTGAAAATATTGTTTGCTTGTGGACAACAAGGTCCACCTGGTAAGTGAAGTTTGATTTTGTACTCCGACTTTTATGACATTATGTGTTGTCGAAAAGTTCAATTGCTCCTGCTGATGAGATTAACACTGAGCTTTCATTGTAGCTGGAAAAATAACAGGCATGAACTGCTTCACCATGCCAACAACAGCCATGCATAGTCTGTGCACATTCTTGCCTTGGCCCTTTCATTGTAGCTGTTGTTTGCATATGCATTTTAATTGTGCAAGCAATGCACATGCTCTAGAAATTCATAAGGTGAAATATATATTCTACTGCTCGGCTTCAGTCTCAAGCAAGTCTTTACTGCCTTACTGGTGCATCTCACTGCCTTACTGGAAGTACAGTACAAAAACAGATGCTACATTTGTTTATATTTACCTGCATCTCACTGTTCTACATAGATTGAAGCTCATTATTCAGGTTCTTGGACTTTGGAATATTTGATGTTTTTCATGGTCTGAAGCTTATAGTGAACTGTTCTGTCTCTCTTAGGTTTATGCTAGTGAAATTAGAAGAGATATGGAAGGAGGTTCAGTGCCCTATCTGCTTAGGTGAGAATATCCTTTCTCATTCTTCAGTTTTCTCGCATGACTGAAGCATTCATATTAAGGAGCTGTGTTTGTGTATTGGATACTAGCTGTTTGCTAGTACAAACTCATCTTCTAGTCAATTGTAGCACAATAATATGGCTGCCTTGTATCATATATATACATGCCATTTTTTATGGTTCACCCCAGATGTTGAAAGTTCGAGAATTCCATTGCTTGATTTGCATCATTTTCTATCAGATGATGATAATATGGCTGCCTTGTATCATATATATACATGTTATTTTTTATGGTTCACCCCAAATGTTAGAAGTTCGAGAATTTCATTGCTTGATTTGCATCATTTTCTGTTAGATGATGATATGCCATAGCATCTAATCCTTCTATTTTGCAGGCATTATCCGGAAGACAAGGACAATTATGGAATGTTTGCACCGGTTATATAGAGACTACATTGACAAATCTATGCAGAGAGTGATTGGAGATGAATGGTTATGCATGTAGCTACTGCATATATCGTCATCAAATGGCTTGTTGTAAAGACATACAATACCTTTTGTTGAGCATTGAACTATCTGTGTATGTGCTATATCTATGTAAAGGCATCTGACTTGCTAATACATGAATGAATCAATGTTTGTTAATTTGATTATGTTGTGATGAAATTACAATATGGACAATCTATATTTAATATGTTGCTACTGTTCTGTTTCTATATAATTATTGTATCCAATTTGCTGCATGGTTAAGGGTTTTTCTGTCGGTTTTATTGTTATTTTTCTGTGCGTTAACCGAGACCGACACAACATTTAAATTTAATTTGGCTAACGTAATTTTTCTGTGCGTGTAACACCCACAAAAAAATTATTTTCCTGTCGGGCTTTTCTTTTTTCTGTGAGGATCAACGCACACAACATTTAAATTTAATCTAGGCTAACGCAATTTTTCTGTGCGTGTAACACCCACAGAAAAATTGTTTCTGACGGCAAACACACAGAACAATTAAATTTTTCTGTCATTATATTTCTGTGGGTATTTTTCTGAGGGTACACCGTCAGAAAAATATTTTTCTGACGGTATTCGCATTTTTCTGTGTGTTTTCGCACACACAGAAAAATGCGAGATTCCAGTAGTGTTTATATTGGTATTCATAATGGCAGGGGTGAATAATTATTTCAGAAAACATAATAGATCTGATGAATATTAATATTAAATGATTACTAGAGTTTGTGAACTAATTGCTAAATTTTTCTGAGAATTTCTGATTTATATTCTTTCTAGCGTGCCTTGTGAGCATTAATATAGAGGCTCCATTGGAGGCCTCCATTTAGTAATAATAAGATTAGTATATTGCGTTGAACAATTTTGAATCTATATCCAATTCATACAGAACACATCCAACTCTGAATCTCAGAAACAAACAAATACCAGTATTGTATCTGTGTTTCATCCCTACTTGGGAGTTTTCAGTTTTGTCATGATTTCTACAGGGCTGACACTATGAGCCCTAAAATAAAGTACTCACTAGCTATGAACTGCACGAGAATTGCACATTCCCATACAATCAATTTACTACTGTAATAAAAAAAGAAAGTATTAGAATAAAGTCGAAGAGAAGACAAACCGGATTATGCGCCTGCATCCACATTCCAGGATTGTTGGGATTGCTGGGGTCATATGGATCCCCATGCAGGAAATCGGGCACCACAACAAAGTAACCGGACGAAGCAACTTTGTCGGCTATCTTCCTGCGCGAGATATACGTGTAACATCAGTTACTAATGTAATTCATAACTAAAGCTAATACAATTCAAACTTTAAACAACCCATTGGACAAATTTTAAACCCGAGAGCCCAGGCTGAGCAAAACGATTAACTCTATGGCAACTACCGAGCTCAGACTAGAAGGTCAGAGTTTGACTAGCAGGTGCTCATTTTCTTTAACATGCGCTTGTTTGGATGCATTGTATTTACCTCAATTCATGTGTGTTGGGGTGAGTTGGTATGGAATTTAGTTTAAATTCTATACCAATCCACTCCCACGTACATGGATCGAGGTAGATACATGGACATCCACCTGATTTTCTTCCCACCACTGCCAACAACTCACCCTAAAATTAGGATTTAACGAAACAAAAGTGAAGGTAATAGATCATCATACTGATAGCGTACCTCAGTTTTGGCGCTTCGAACCCTACAAAAAAGAACGGATTTCAATGCTAACAAATAAAAACACAAGAACTTTGAAGCTGGACTCGGGTGCTCGGGGCACGAAAGATCACCGAAGGCGTCGGAGATGAGGACGACGGCCGCCTTGGACCCGGCGGAGCCGGTGATGTATGCCTTCTGCCCGCCGAAGTCGTCAACAACCACTCCTCCTCCGCTGGCCGCCTCCAGCGCCGGCGGGTTCTCAAAGCAGTGCGAGCTTGCCATGGTCTCTTACACAGTTCTTTCTTTAGTTTTGTTTGTGGATGCTTTCTCGGGACGATGGGATATATATAGACAGATTTGAACCGCGAAGAGCTTTCGTTGAGAGAAAGTTAAGCTGGCCGGCGGCGCGCGCAGACGAGATTCCGTAGAAAATACTGAGTGCTGTGATCTCACTGCTGACGCAATCACGCAAGGTCCATTCTAGAGATAGTGCGGGGATTTGAGTCTAGGTTAATAATAATCATGCTGTGATAAATTTAATGTTTCAAGGTACGTCAATCACTGCTTCTTATCAAATAGCTAGGACTGCTGTCAATATAATTTCTTCACAACTTAAAATATGCCATAAACATGTCATGTCTTTAGGTCCACGTACTGACATACGAATAGTGGCTTTATATATTTGCATAGACAAAAAAAAACGCTCCTCTTATTCCCCTTACTCTCGCTCGCTAACATATGAGGCTCACTCCAGCACTCCGCTGTTAGAAAATTAGGCATTTTTATTATTAATTTAATTCAGAAATATAATATCAGCAGATTCGTGAGGACATATATGTGCATGTGTATATCTCTAACGAACGCTACAACATACAGACATAATATACAGATGGATACAGTAAGAATACAAAATACGGTAATCACAAAGATTAGATTGTACCCAGCGGAGGGTACCATGCCGAGGGCATCGGAGGCTCCATTCGCACTAGTCGATATAGTGCGTTGCTCGAAGTTATGGACCACAGTCGATGCAGGACGGTGTTTGCAGTGCAGTCCTGCGAACGGATCACTAGGAAGAAAACAGGTTCCGCGAGCCATCACCAGGAAGAAGATGAGTTCCGCGAGGAAGAAGATGTCAAACGAGCAGTCACGAAATCGCTCCCCAAAAACCTAATCGCCGCACGCCCCGTGCAAGGTTCACAGGCGGACGAGGGTTGCGGAGGCACCTGCTCTCCCGCTTCTCCATGCGCGCAGAGATACGGGATGGGGAAACCAGAGGGCTGCTGAGATGTGGTCTCTCTCGGAAGGGAAGCTGGAGATCTGGACTAACGGATGACTACGGATATATGGCTGCGACGGGAAGGGAGAAAGGCAGCGGAGAATCCTAGGAGATGGAGAGCGGAAGAGATGGTAACTGACGCAATCAGTTTGCCTCCACCATCAAGGAGAGAAACTCCCGTGATTATGTGGATTAAGTGGCAAAACCTGGCCACGCCTGCCCGCTCGCTCGCCGCCCGCCTGACTGCCTACCTCGCCACGCCCACGGCCTCGGCCTGACCCGCCCGGCGGTGGCGGCGGTGGCGCGCGCGCGTGTGGCACCCCTTTGTCTTTTTCTCAGCTTCTCAATGAAGATGGATAATTTCCAACCATATAAGCTGAGTAAACGTTCAGTCAAAATCACATACGATGTTAAACCATACAACGCTTAATGTTACGTACCATAGAGTTTTATTTGATTTATTAAATATTATACGGGCCGAGCCCATAATATATCCAACAATCCCCACCAAACTCTAGGGTTTATAACAAAGTAGTCTCAGAACCACATTTCTTTTATATACCGGTGTTTCGATAGAGACTGTTAAGTTGAACATCCATCTAGAGCAATAGTTTTACTCAGTCACAACTAAATAATGGACTAAGCCTTGAATTGACAGTTTTGTGTGAGGTGAATGTCACTAAAGTCCTTAGCTAATACTAGGCTGCAAAAGACATCCCCTCTGTTTGAAGCATATAAGTCATACTCCAGTGTCTTTCATGAGTATTTAGAGATCACCCAAATCTCATAGACTATGACCAGCAGTCTGACTCATATAGGTGTGTTCCTCAAAATATGTTCTATAGGACAACATCTTTGCTTTAGCAAGCCACTTGGAACACATTAAGGTAAAAACCAACATGCCTTACAGAAAGGAAAGATATGCATCAGAAATAAGTCTTACTAAGGATCTTTCCTCACAATTTACTACTAGCTTGTTTCACCATCCTACTTCACGGGATCTCCGATCACATAGAACAGGTTACCACTATAGTAAATTTCATGTGGGTCTCAAACCCATCTCTCTCGATACACTTTCTATCACATTACGTGACAGACCCTTAGTGAATTGATCTACAAGATTGTTAGACGTGCGAACATAGTCCAACGCTATTACTCCGGAGTTTCTCAATTTTCTGACAGATTTTAGTCGTCTCTTAACATGCCTTGTAGACTTCATGTTATCCTTAGAATTGTTAACCTTCGTAATCACAGTCTGGTTATCGCAGTTCATAAAAATAGCCGGTATGGGTTTTTCAACAACCGGTAAATCCATAAGGAGATCACAAAGCCACTCGGCCTTAGAGCCAGCGATGTCTAATGCTGTGAATTCTGCTTCCATTGTAGACTTCGTTAAGATAGTCTGCTTGCAAGACTTCTAGGAAACAACACCACCTCCAAGCGAAAACACGTATCCACTTGTGGCATAAAGCTCATCAGCATCAAAGATCCAGTTGACATCACAATAGCCTTCCAACACCTTCGGGTGTCCGGTATAATGAATACTATAGCTCATAATACCCTTTAGATAGCACATCACTCTCTCAAGAGCACGCCAGTGATCATCTCTCGAGTTTGACACAAACTGGCTCAGCTTGTACATAGCAAATGAGATGTCAGGCCTTGTTGCACTAGCAAGATACATGAGCGATCCAATGATCTGGGAATATCTCAATTGATCCCTTGCTATTCTTCGATTTTTTTCTCAATAGCACACTCGGGTCATAAGGTGTAGGAGCAGGTGCACAGTCACTAAACCCAAAGCGACTCAGCACCTTTTCCACATAGTGGGATTGTAATAGAGTTACCCCACCATCACCTTCTCTCAGAAGCTTGATATTAAGAATAATATCAGTCTCTCCCAAATCTTTCATCTCAAAATTTTTAGATAAAAATTCCTTCACCTCCGCAATCACTTTGAGGCTGGATCAAAGATCAGTATGTCATCAACATATAAGTACAAAATAACTCCTTCACCCCCACCATACTGATAGTACACACATTTGTCAGCTTCATTCATGACAAAGCCAGCAGATGTTAAAGTTCTGTCGAACTTCTCATGCCACTGCTTAGGAGCTTGTTTTAGGCCATATAATGATTTTAATAATTTAAACGCCTTGTCTTCTTGACCATTTGCTACAAACCCATCCGGCTGATCCATATAGATCTCCTCCTCTAACTCTCCGTTTAGGAAAGTTGTCTTAACGTCCATTTGATGAACGATAAGACCATAAGAGGCTGCTAGGGAAAGCAAAACTCGAATTGTGGTCAATCGGGCAACCGGTGAATAAGTAACAAAGAAATCCTCACCTTCCTTTTGAGTATAACCCTTGGCTACAAGTCTTGCCTTATACCTCTCGATAGTACCATCAGGCCTAAGTTTTTTCTTGAACACCTATTTGCACCCTATAGGCTTGCACCCATAAGGACGATCAACAATTTTCCAAGTTCCATTAGACATAACAGAATCCATCTCACTCCATATTGCTTTCTTCCATAAGTCAGCATCAGGAGAGGAATATGCCTCTTCAATGGTCGTTGGTGTGTCATCCACAAGGTACACAATGTAGTCATCACCAAAAGACTTTGCAGTCCTCTGTCTCTTACTTTTCCTAGTGACTATAATGTCATCCACCTTAGGATTTTGCATATAGGGTTCCTCAATTTGTTCTATCGGAGTAAAATTTTCATACTCATGGGGAATTATAAATTCATGACCAGTCATACTAGGTGCATTTTTCATAGGAAACTCATTCTCAAAAAATGTAGCATCTCTAGATCTATGATTGTATCAACAGTCATCTCAGAAACACTAGAATTTATAATTAAAAATCTATAACCCGCGCTGTGAATAGCATAACCAAGAAAAACACAATCAACAGTCTTTGGTCCAACCTTTCACTTTTTGTTTATTGGCACATTCACCTTTACCAAACAACCCTAAGTTCGCAGGTGAGAGAGATTCAATCTCTTCTTCTCCCATTACTCGAATGGTGTAATTTCTTTGTTCTTTGTGGGCACTCTATTCAGGACATGACACGCTGTCAATATAGCCTTACCCCACCATTCCTTAGATAGTCCTACAGTCTCTAACATAGCATTAACTAAATCAGTTAGAGTGCGGTTCTTTCTCTCTGCAATCCTATTGGACTGTGGTGGGTATGGTGGCGTCCTCTCATGAATAATTCCATGCATCGTGCAAAACTCAGAAAATTCATTTGAAAAATATTCTCCCCCGCGATCGGACCACAAACGCTTGATTTTCTTCTCAAGTTGATTTTCTACCTCAGCTTTATAGACTTTAAAATAATGCAACGCTTCATCTTTAGTTTTCAATAAATACACGTAGCAAAATCTATTACAATCATCTATAAATGTCATAAAGTATCGTCTACCGTCTTTAGTCAATTCGCCATTTATTTCGCATAAATCAGAATGAACGAGTTCTAATGGTGCCAAGTTTCTCGCCTCAGCAGCCTTGTGAGGCTTACGCGGTTGCTTCGATTGCACACACACCTGACACTTAGAATCTTTGACTAAGTTAAATTTTGGGATTAAATTCAGATTTGCAAGTCGCGTGAGACATCCAAAATTAATGTGACAAAGTCGTGAATGCCATATATTCGACTCATCCGAAATATTAACATTGTTCACTACTTTATTACACACATCATCAAGCAAAGATAAGCAGAACAAGCATCCGCAATCATAACATTTTCCAACAAATGTTCCATGTCTCGACACAACACACTTATTGGACTCAAGCACAATTTTAAAGCCATCGCGACATATTTGAGAACCGCTAACAAGATTCTTCTTGATGGAGGGGACATGTTGCACGTTCTTTAATAGCATCGTCTTTCCCGAAGTAAACTTCAGAACGATTGTACCAGCACCAAGAACACGCGCATGCGAACCGTTTCCCATCAGCAAGGCTCCAGTCCTGCCGGCCTGATAGGAAGTAAACAAAGAAACATCAGCACACACATGAATATTAGCACCGCTGTCCATCCACCATTCAGGTGAAAGACAAACTGAAAGAACAAAAGGTAAAGAATTACCATACCCAGATGTTCCTCTTCCAGTCTCGCTAATCACCACGTTTGCTTATTTCTTTTTCTGCTTATATTTGCGGTCTAGGCACGCACTTGCCCAATGCTCATCACTCCCGCAAACAAAGCAACCTCCACCTTTCTTGTTGTTTTTCTTCTTAAACTGTGCAGTTTGCTTAGGCTTTGCATTGTTGTTCTCTTGCATGTTCTTTTTCTTTTTATTACGAGATGCAAATAAGTTTTTTCTTCTGCACCATATTGGCAGCGGAAGACTCAATTCCTTTTCCACGGTTGTCTTTTACTCTCGCCCTCTCCTCAACATCAAGGGATCCAATAAGTTCAGTCACGCTAAACTCTTGTCTCTTGTGTTTTAGAGAAGTAGCAAAATCCCTCCAAGAAGGTGGCAGCATAGCGATTATACCGTCGACCACAAACTTGTCGGGCAACAAACATGGAAAATGTTCTAGTTCCTTTGCTAGCGCCTATATCTCATGAGCCTGTTCGACTATAGAACAGTTTTCAACCATTTTGTAGTCATACAACTACTACATAAGGTACAGCTCACTACCAGCATCAGAAACTCCAAACTTTGCCTCAAGAGCATCCCATAATTCTTTGCCTGATGTGCAAGATATGTAGTTTTTCTCATACTTAGGATGAAGTGCACTGATCATGGCGCCTCGAAACAGGTTATCGGTAGCCAAGAACTTTTGCTCCTCCTCAGGAGTAAACTATTCAGGCTTCCCCTGTGCAGCATGATAGCAGTTCATCGCAGTCAACCACAATACCATCTTGGCACGCCATATCATGAAATTCTTGCCATCAAAATTATTTGGCTTCAAACCAGCAGCAAAACCACTGACAGAAAATTGCCTAACATTAGTTTTTTGGATTGTTAGAAAATTAGGCATTTTTATTATCAATTTAATCTAGAAATATAACATCAGCAGATTCATGACGGCATATATGTGTATGTGTATATCTCTAACGAATGCTACAGCATGCAGACATGACATACAGATGGATACAGTAAGAACACAAAATACGGTAATCACAAAGATTAGGATGTACCTAGCGAAGGGTCCCATGCCGAGGGCATTGCAGGCTCCATTCGCACTAGTCGACATAGTGCGTTGCTCGAAGTCGTGGACCACAGTCGATGCAGGACGGTGTTCGCAGTGCAGTCCCACGAACGGATTACCAGGAAGAAGACGGGTTCTGCGAGCGATCACCAGGAAGAAGACGAGTTCTGCGAGGAAGAAGATGTCAAACAAGCAGTCGTAAAATTGCTCCCCAAAAACCTAATCACCGCACACCCCGTGCAAGGTTCGCAGGTGGATGAGGGTTCCGGAGGCACCTGCTCTCCCGCTTCTCCGTGCGAGCAGAGGTACAGGATGGGAAAACTAGAGGGCTGCTGAGATGTGGTCTCTCTCGGAAGGGAAGCTGAAGATCTGGACTGACGGAGGACTATGGATATATGGCTGCGACGAGAAGGGAGAAAGGCAGTGGAGAATCCCAGGAGACGGAGAGCGGAAGAGACGGTAACTGACGCAATCAGTTCGCCTCCACCATCAAGGAGAGAAACTCCCATGATTATGTGGATTAAGTGGCAAAACCTAACCACGCCCGCCCGCCCGCTCGCCTGCCTCGCCTCGCCCACGCCCACGGCCACGCGCGTGTGGCACCCCTTTGTCCTTTTCTCAGCTTCTCAATTAAAATGGATAATTTCCAACCATATAAGCTGAGTAAACGTTCAGTCAAAATTCCATACGATGTTAAACCATACAACGCTTAATGTTACGTACCATAGAGTTTTATTTAATTTATTAAATATTATATGGGTCAAGCACATAATATATCCAACATCCACTTCATGTCCCCTGCGGTATATTCCCTATCTCCAACGACTTGTTCGTGCCTCCTGTGAATCCACACCGTCCCGGCCGTAGCCGTGTGCCCAACAGCTTGCATAGTCACCCGCTACTCCACGCACCGCCCTTCGCGTCCTCACGCTAAGTCTAAAATGACTTATATTTGGATTGTATAGAGTAGGGGTGGGTATTCATGCAACTCAAAAATTTGAGGATAGATAATTCGAGTATCACAAATTGCTACCTGATTTTTGCCCTAATAAAGCATTACTCAAAGTTTTGGTACGCAATAATTTGGGTTCGAGTTTTACTCGATATACCCAAAATCGACGAAATCAATAATTTTGGTAGAACTCCAGTAACAATTTAAAGTAGGGTTAAGTCCAATTTACACCCTCCAACTTGCAGCAAAGTTCGGATTTCAACCTCGAACTTCAAAACCGGACAACTTTGGCCCTCCAACTCTCGAAAAAGTTCAACTATCAACCTTGTGGGCGGTTTTGCGAGTGAACAGTAACTTTTGATATTTTCAGGAGCGTCGAAATTTTATATTATTTTTTCGAGCATCTTACTGTCCTCAAATGAAAAAACTCAAAACTACAAAGTTTTAGATCTCATCGAGGTCTACAATTTACATATAAAAATTATCTTCATCCGACATCGTATTGAAGGGTTTTCTATTTTTTGAAATTTGAGTCTCATCACGCGATAAAATATGGTGCTGAAATTTTATATTATTTTTTCGAGCATCTTACTGTCCTTAAATGAAAAAACTCAAAACTACAAAGTTGTAGATCTCATCGAGGTCTACAATTTACATATAAAAATTATCTTCATCCGACATCGTATTGAAGGGTTTTCTATTTTTTGAAATTTGAGTCTCATCACGCGTGAAACAATTTTGTCGCGTGATGAGACTCAAATTTCAAAAAATAGAAAACCCTTCAATACAATGTCGGATGAAGATAATTTTTATATGTAAATTGTAGACCTCGATGAGAACTACAACTTTGTAGTTTTGAGTTTTTTCATTTGAGGACAGTAAGATACTCGAAAAAATAATATAAAATTTCAGCACCATATTTTATCGCGTGATGAGACTCAAATTTCAAAAAATAGAAAACCCTTCAATACGATGTCGGATGAAGATAATTTTTATATATAAATTGTAGACCTCGATGAGATCTAAAACTTTGTAGTTTTGAGTTTTTTCATTTGAGGACGTTAAGATGCTCAAAAAAATAATATAAAATTTCGACGCTCCCGAAAATATCAAAAGTTACTGTTCACCCGCAAAACCGCCCACAAGGGTTGCAAGTTGAACTTTTTCGAGAGTTCGAGGGCCAAAGTTGTCCGGTTTTGAAGTTCGAGGTTAAAATCCGAACTTTGCTGCAAGTTGGAGGGTGTAAATTGGACTTAACCCTTTAAAGTAATAAACAACATTCGTTCGAATCATTTCATGTCTTTGTATCAATTAACAAGAAAATCAATTATCAAGCTAGTATAGATCCACGTTGAACCATACCAAATAACAGATTTACACTATACTAAACCACTGTATCCCTTCATATTAAGAAAAAAAGAGCAAAGATTTGAGATAGTCTTGCTACGGTACTTCCATTACCTCCTACGAGGTAAGAGGTCAAATAAATCTGAGCCCTTCATTTTAGAAAAAGGTAAACAATTAATATAAAGGTAAAAAAGAAATAACCAGAAAAATCATTAGTTTTAGATAGAAAATTATTTCAACGTTATTGTCCACCTAATTACGGGAATGAAGTACGATTTGACATGCACGGCAAATCACCTTCAGGGCATTTGAATATTAGAAAATTATATTAGTATTATCATGATTGGCCAACATGTACGGAAGTTACATTCTAAAACTACCACCTAAATTATCGACTAAAGTTCACGATCACTCCTCGAATTTATAAGTGTGTCATCGCTGTCCCCTAACTCAGGAGATGTATCATCCCGGTCAGCTCTGTTTAGCACTCATATTCATCAAATGAGGTTTGGCCCTACATGTCAGCTCTATCTCTCATCTCTCACTTCTCTCACGGCTATCTCTTATTTCTCACCTCTCTCAAGGCCATGGTTAGCTCGCCGGCGCGCCGTTGTTCTCCCCGTGCAGCTGTGGCATGCCCGCACGCCGGTGGTAGTGGCTGCTCCCCTATGCGGCCGCGGCGGTTGCTCACTCGCGCACCTATGCGGCGGCCGCGACTACTGCTCGCCTGCATTGAGCTCGGCAACCGGCGAGCCCGCACCGATGAGCTCCGCCCTGCGCAGCTTCTCGAGTCGGCGCAGTCACGCCGGGGAATACACAACATAAAGCTCTGCACCAGCGAGACTGCGGCAGTGAGCTGCTCCCCACGCCGGCACAGCTGCTCCTCGCGCCGAGGAAGCTAACACGCTAAGCTCAGCACCGGCGAGCCCGCGCCGATGAGGTCCACCCCGTGCTGCTCTCGAGCCGCTGGCATGTGAGCTCGCCAAGAGAGCACGCGCCGCCGCTGCTGCCACACCACGTCAGGCACTACCCCAGATCTGGACATCACTGCCGATTCAAAAACCCACTTCACTGCCGGATTTTGAACCGACAATGGCATACCGACGGTGATGGGGGGTTGACATCACTGTCGGTCCTTAAAAACCGACACTGATCTACAGGATACCGTGTCGGTTCCTGGCTCCACACGGCAGTGTCCAGTTGAACAACACTGTCGATTTGTAGTGCCAACTGACAGTGACGGTTGCTTCAAGAGTATCGGTTCTTGGCTCAAGGCAGCAGTGTTGAGCAAGCCTACACTGTCGATTCATGGATCAAACCGGCAGTGTTGTAGTAAATATCAGTGTCGGTTCATAGATCAAACCGGCAGTGTTCTCGTAACTATCAGTGTCGGTTCATGGTTCAAGCCAGCAGTGTTGAGCAAGCCAACACTGTCGGTTCATGATTTAAACCAGTAGTATTGTAGTAAATATCAGTGTCGGTTCATGGATCAAATCGGCAGTGTTCTCGAAACTATCAGTGTCGGTTCATGGTTCAAGCCGGCAGTGTTGAGCAAGCCAACACTGTCGGTTTCCTTCTAACCGGTAGTGATGGTTACGACAACACTGCCGGTTTGTTGCTAACCGGCGGTGATGGCCCGTTCATATTTTATTATTTTATAATTTATTTTAATTTATATTTTTTGTGGAATCAGGTTTCGCTTTATATACGCTACATAGACAACAGATCCATCAATATTAAACATTACAAATGTTACGATTACAATTCAAATGTTCTTATCCACATCTCGATCCCTTAAAATAAAAAAGAAATGTTCTTGGACTTCACACATGCTTCTCGGACTTCCTACAATAATCTGGCGAGCCGCTCTGGACCATACTAGTCCTTGTACTTCACAGATTGTGCAATGAAAAATACTCCATATTTTTCCAATACCTCGGTTAAGATGAATTTTGCCAGCTCCGATTGTAGTGCGATGATCTCCATGTCTAGCAGCCTTTGGTGCTTATGTTTCTTGCGCTGTCGTTCAAAAAAGATGATATCTAAAGAGGAACAGTAAATCATTTTGTTGATTTATTAACAGACATAAATGAAATTGAGATTATACACACCAACTTGTCGGCTTCTTCCGATTTTTCGTCGATGTAGCGAAGCATTGCCCACATTACATAAAACCTGCATTCATTGTTTTCCGCCGGCTATGATAGGTATTTTCCCTCCATTTCGACAACCTTGAATGGGACCAGCGTCCCACTGATATATCTTCTTCGGACACTGAGCAACATTAAAAGGAGAAACATTAGAAAACGGTATGTGTGATTAGAAAATAATAGTTATTAGGATCGCTTACTAATTCAGCACTACCACCATTAGATCCTGTGCTGAATAAGACAAAAGAGGATGAATTTCATCTTGGACCCAATAGATTTTTTTATCCACCTCCACAAAATTCTTATCCCTAGGGCATATTAGATCCTGTGTAAAAGTTTAGCACCATTTCAGATCTTTTCGTGGGTAGACTCCGTTCAACCTATAATAAAACGGTCTTATCGTGCGGAAATTCAATTAAACCTTAGAAAGTAGCAAACCATCTCCGGAAAATCCAAAACTTGGTGTTTCCTTCACACGTGGCACGTGCAAGCCTAAGAAAAAGTTTGAGACCAATACAAGACCGGAATATATATGAACCACAGAAACATTGATAACCTATGTGTATAGTCATGGTTAGATAAAAGGGCACATGTACTTCTGTGAAGCATGTATACTCCGCCTATGTCGAAATGGTTTGAAATTTTTTTGGCAAGCTTGTACACCCAAATTAAGATCCCACACAGGATCTTAGGTTTTTCTAATCATTTTTTTATTAATTATATTTTTCTCTGTGCCGAATGAGACAAAAGAGGGTGAATTTCATCTTGGACCCAATAGATTTTTCATCCACCTCCACAAAATTCTTATCCCTAGGGCACATTAGATCCTGTGTAAAAGTTTGGCACCATTCTAGATCTATTTATGGGTAGACTCAGTTCAACCTATAATTAAACGGTCTCATCGCGTAGAAATTCAATTAAACCTCAGAAAGTAGCAAACCATCTCCGGAAAATCCAAAACTTCGTGTTTTCTTCACACGTGGCACGTGCAAGCCTAAGAACAAGTTTGAGACCAATATAACACCGGAATGCATATGAATTATAAAAATGCTGATAACCTATGTGTATAGTCATGGTTCGATGAAAGGGCACATGTACCTCAGTGAAGCATGTATACTCCGCCTATGTCGAAATGGCTTGAATTTTTTTTGGCTAGCTTGTACACCCAAATTAAGATCCCACATAGGATCTTGGGTTTTTCTAATCATTTTTTTATTAATTATATTTTTCTCTGTGCCGAATGAGACAAAAGAGGGTGAATTTCATCTTGGACCCAATAGATTTTTTCATCCACCTCTATAAAATTCTTATCCCTAGGGCACATTAGAGCCTGTGTAAAAGTTTGGCACCATTCCAGATCTTTTCGTGGGTAGACTCAGTTCAACCTATAATTAAACGGTCTCGTCGCGCGGAAATTCAATTAAACCTCAGAAAGTAGCAAACCATCTCCGGAAAATCCCAAACTTGGTGTTTCCTTCACACGTGGCACGTGCAAGCCTGAGAATAATTTTGAGACCAATACGACACCGGAATATATATTTCTAATTGCCTAACAAATGTTATACGAATTACATGCATGACAATAATTAAACACACAAAGTCGTACATATTAAAATTAGAACCCAATTAAACTATAACCTTGAAAACCTAGCTAAATAAACATTAATTACTATTGGAATCACTGTCGGGATTGATCGGGCCACGCACACTAACATGTCTCTATAGCCATATATGGTAATTGATGTCACGGATTGTGTATCCGCTTGTATCGATGAAGTCTAATGCCCGTATGAGTGCACTCTCTCGTGCCTCACAATACCAAAAGAATGGTCGGCCATAGATGTAACCTACTGAACGACCACTGCCCCTGTTAGTAATCCTTATGCAGTACCGGCGTCCTTCTATAATAAGCTGGCCGAGGTTTCCATTACAGAAGTCCCAATCGTACCCAAGTTGCTCCGTAGCTTGGTCTAGAATGGCCCACAAGCCACATGCAGCATAGGTAAGGTCCTGTAGCGCAATCTACATGTGGAGAAAAAAAATTAGAGAATGTTATTACAATAATAAACAACAAATAACCACGACTCAGGTATAAGCGATCATTTTACCACATCCGCATGGTTGTAGCTTGCAAACCATTCGTTTGCTTGCGGGACGGGGATACCACTAGCATTCAAAGCAAATGCCTTGAAGTGCGAGAAATCAGGCACATCATAGCAAATACGTCGAAGTGCCTCTAAACAGGTGCGCACAGCACTTAATTGGGCGCTTATCACGTTCGGGCTCTGTATTCCCGTCCCATGGATATGGTTCCGATGATTTGAACCCCTCACAGGGATGAAAAAAGTGAGTTAACACGTCCATAGCTGACCACTTGCATTAGATGCCGTGTTCTCGACAATGTCCGAGATAAAGAACCAGCTAAGTGTTGTTCGCAGCCAATTTATTGGGGATATAGTCTACGACATATATGCATGCAACAATGATATTAAACTAATTACACTTATTTGTTAGTATCAAAAAACAAAAGATGTTGAAAAATATTTCATATAATAGCTGGAACAGGGAACCGTGGAATGGCCACATTAAGAGCGAATGGCTCATTGCCAGGGTGGAAACCTGGTTCTGGTGGTGGGGGAGGTCCGTTGTTCATACCACCTGATCGATAAAATACAAAAAAATGAACATAAAATATATGCACAAAAAAATTCTTCCAAGTAAAATGTGGCAACATAATTAAATATAGATCAAATGCAAGGAATAAGAATATATATAAATGTAGAATGCAAAGAAACATGAATATAAATATAGATCAAATGAATATATATAGATAGAATATTGGAGAAGACAACATATCAATACCATTGAAAAATACAGGAGCCATGACCAAATCACGTAGAGAGAGAGTGGATGTCTTGAGAAGTGAGAGTGAAACATGAGAAATGAGACTGAGAGAGTTCGTGGGTAGGTGGGATCGATGTATGTGACCGGCAGTTTATTTTATATAGGGGGCATGGACATCACTGCCGGTTTTTAAATAGAACCGACAGTGAAGGTGGCTATCACTGCCGGTTTCTAAATAGAACCGATAGTGAAGGTGCATATATGTAAAGGATATATTTATTTAGATACTACAGTGGGAAAGTTTTAAAAAGAATGATATATTTATTTAGATAGTAATGAAATACATCAAAAACTTACAAAAAATTAGAAATAAGTTACATATATGATAACAAAGACCTTACACTAAAATTCCATATACGATAACAAAGACATATTTGCGTATAGGTCAATGTTACCATCAATGTGTATCAATACATTATAATTTAACCACCTCAGTAGCATTCTTCTTGCACCAACTAGGGTTCAAACAACAGCACCGAGGTGGTCTACGAGCTATATTGGTTGGAGATGATAAGGTGGCATCGATGAATCCATGCCTCTGCTGTACATGGCCTTTTTCTTGATATAGTCCAGAGCACATCGGATTCAGCTCGGCACCACAACGGATGGCTCTGTGAACCTCGTGGCATCTCCAATCTTTGGCGTTGCTCTATCTTCAGTAGCATTCTTCTAATACCTCATGTGTGCACCATTTTGGTGGACTACAATGCATAACGATATCTGTGGTTTGTTGTGAGAGAAAAACATTATATCATGGCTGATAAGGTCTGGCTGAAACCAACATGCATGGACATGCTAGCTCCTAGCCGAGAGCCATTTTATAAGGGCTAGCAGTCATGGTATATTTTTATTTCTGCACTAAAGTTGTCAGGGTAGGTGGGAGCAGTGTTCCAACTGTTATGGTCATGGGAGCACTGTTGGCATGTGAGGAGCATCTACACATCACTGTCGGTTTTAGTTTAAAAACCGACAGTGAATTGGTCCTTCTGTGTCGGTTTGAGCAACCGACTGTGATAGAAGCTATCACTGCCGGTTTTAAAACCAAAACCGACAGCGAAGGGCCCTATTGCCATCTTTTAGTAAAAATATAAAAAAACACAATCGATTTGGAGCCTGCCATCGCAGCCTTTTGTAAAAAATATAAAAAAGTTTGGCCCGCCTGAGATTCGAGCGCGGGTCGCGGGGTCGAAAGTGCGCGGCCTTAACCGCTGAGTTAGGATAGGGAGTTCGGTTAGAATGGTTTTATTTTTTTCTTTTATCCCATCGTAGTGCACTACTAAATAATAAATGCAAAATCATAAAAAGTTTGGCCCACCTAGGATTCGAGCGCGGGTCTCAGAGTACAGAGTGCGCGGCCTTAACCGCTGAGCTAGGATAGGGAGTTCGCTTAGTTTGCTTTTCTTTATTTATTTATTAATAGAAATAATGCAGTTTGTTTATATTCTAAAATAACACAAAAATTTGTGTCTTGATTATTTAATTCTATGATAATTAATTAATGGTCTATAATTATCAAATAATAGTGTTTGTGAACATCATCTTAATATTTGATTACATAGTCAATAATTAAATTGTAGAGATGCGCACAAAATATAAATTAAATATTCAGTACGAATTACTGATACAACGTCTGCATAATGATTATATAGTTAACAATATCTAACTATCTTTAGGTGCATCAACAATGAGGGCCTCATTGTGATCAATTCGTACGTAAGCAGGTTCATCACCCTCTTGAAGGATAGGTAGGGGTACGTTCGTCCCGAATGGAGGCATTTCCTGATAGCCCCTGTAGTCTTCTTCGTCCGTCACTCCATCGACACCGACAATCTTCCTTTTCCCTTCTAGGACTACTTTTAGCCTTCCTTTTGTCTTGTTGTCCCTTGCATAGAAGACTTGCATAACATCTCTTGCATAACGTCGCGTCGGGGGTAGGCCAGCGCGTGTGCCGCCAGTCGAGCCGCCGCCGCTGCCACGCCGCACAGGCGAGCGCGCGGGCCACGAGCCACGGGCCACGTTGCCGCACCGTGGCCAGGTGAGCGCACGGGCCATGGGCCACGCCATCGCATAGGGGTAGGCAAGCGCGTGCTGCCGGGTGTGGCGGCGAGCGTGTGGTGCCGGTCGCGCCGTCGCCGCCACGCCCGGCCGAAGGCCGCACCACCGCCTGCTGCTGCTGTGTCACGCCGCCGCCTGCCGACCATGGGAGAGGATGACGAACTCGCGTTGCTAATGAGTAAGAAGATGATTATTTTCAAAATAGTCCCTCATAAAGTTTGTAAATTTTTATGCAATTGCGGGGGGGCACGACTTCGAATACCCACTGCAGACCACATGGGCTGCGCCCTCAGGGGCGGGCTGGGCAGCCTAGCCCACCAGACGAAGCCTTGCGGGGCACGACGCTGCTTGGCGCCTCCCGCAAGACACCGGAAAAATATCCTGAAGATACTACAAGATCTGTTAGAATACGTATGATCCCATGATTCCTGTAATCTGTTATTACTTTTTTGATTATCTCCTAGATCTAACCGACTTGTAACCCTACCCCCGGACTATATAAGGCGGGCAGGGACCCCCTCTAAACTCACGTAACATCATACGATAGGCAATACAATCCAACAGACCACAAGAGTATGGTATTATGTCGTACTGACGGCCTGAACCTGTCTAACTCGTGTCTATGTTGCCTTCTTATTCTCGATTACATGCATCTCTGCCGATCAATCTATCTTCGTGGGATACCCCTCGGAGGACTGCCGACGATATTCTATCGACAACAATTCATGTGTCTGGCTTCGCTAATCTTTTATTTCAAGCGATCAAGTCTTATCTCTGCACATGAGTACGAATCCATACATGTTCTGATGAATGTCGGACCCAAACAATATTTAAAGATCGGAATGACACATTTTTCGAGTTGGGGATTGAGATGACACACCCCACAAGTTCGAAGACCGGTCATAAACTTTACTCTAAATTATCTTAACTAAGTTTATTCGCTCAATCATTTTTCTCCTGAAATTGTCATCGACGAACGGTATGTTCGGAGCACTGATTTGATCACGAGTAGACCACAAGCATGTCACGACGCTTATTTTTTTATTAGATCTAATCTAGTTAACATGTTTCTTGTATTTGCATTCCAAACCGTAACATACATACATAGTTTTAATATCACTTAGTCAAAAACTTGGACGTGTCAATTTCGTATACCTCAAAAAAAAAATCATTGCAACGACGATTCATGTTGGAGCTAGTCACGTTAAAAAAACATGCAACTAAGACTGACGTTGAATCATTCAAACGTTACGACTAAGACTACGTGCTAGGATCATCCATCACGCTTGTTAGATCTAATGGAAGATAGTTTACCTAATAAATCTACTTGGAAGGTACTTTCAGTCTGTTCGCTCTTTGGTTTCAGCCAAAGCTTATCAGCTATAGTATAATGTTTTTCTCTCACAATAAACCAGCACCAACCGAACTTATCAGTCTAGAAACCAGCCAGCGAACATGCTTCTACACAAATTCTGAGTCCAAGGGCGACTTTGGCGTGAACATTCGCCTGCTCTCGCCGTCCGCTTCACTGGATGACATTACTTGTCAGACTTTGGAGTGATTCGCTTGAGAACGGCAGCAGTCTGCAAAGAGGGAAAACTAAAGAACTGAGAGTCTGAGAGGATGGCGAGCTCGCACTGCTGGGAGCCCCGCCGGCGGTGAACCTGGTCAGTGGAGGGGCTCAGGTCGTCGACGACTTCGGCAGGCTTAAGGTCTAAGTACTAGTGTTCTTTATAACAAACCTAGTCAAACTTTACATTATGTAGTTATATTATCTATATCTATCTATCTATACCACGAAAGAGCGAAGCAATCTAAATAAACTCTCACCCACAAATTTTCTACCCACATTAATTCCGGTCTCGGTCTCCCGATCAACTTTAAACTCATATCCAACGTACCTAAATTTCTCACACCGATCTGACAAGCGGACCCAGTCGAGCGAAAACTCTCTACATTGAAAACTTTGTATCTTGGACTCCGCGTCAGTTTTTTTCTCCAGGCCAGTTTGGATGTCAAAATTTTTGGCAAAACACTACTGTAGCATTTTTGTTGTTATTTAGTAATTAGTGTCTAATCATAGTATAATTAGGCTTAAAAGATTCGTCTCGTGGATTTCGTCTAAACTGTGTAATTAGTTTTATTTTTTATTTATATTTAATGCTTCATGCATGCGTCCAAAGATTCGATGTGACGAGAAATCTTGAAAAATTTGGCGTTTTGGGTGCAACTAAACAGGGCCTCCGATGATTTTCATACCCGCCCGCCGTACCCACGCACTGATTACATCTATCCACCAAATATCTTCTGTCGTCCCTAAAGATGGCAATGGGGACCCACGACTCGATACCCGACGGGTATTTACTTCATTTGGGTCTAAATATGGACTAAACACACTACCCACGGGTACACGGGTGTGGGTATGTTCCAGCAATTCCCGTACCCGTTTACCCATGGGTGAAAAATAACCGGCCCAAAACTAAATAAGCCCACTAGCCCATGTAAAACCCTAGGTTCACCCGTCGGTCCCGCCTGGCGACTTAGACCGCTGGAGCCCTTGACCTCTCGAGGGAGGCTTGACGCCTGGCCTCCCACGGTCCCGCCGCCGAAAAAATAGGCGTGTGAGTAAAGCGCGTCGTAATATAATGATTTATGACAGAATGACTTTGTGTGATGGTGTAATGTGACTGCTGGTTGCAGAAGATATTATTATATGCTATTATTTATCTAATTTTATGTGCTCTGGTTAGTGGTAGTTGCTGTTGAATTGTTGATTTTCATGTGCGTGAATAAATTATTGGCGGGTACGGGTGACCCGCCGGGTATGATTTACCCGGCCGGGTATGGGTCTAGGAAAAATTCCCCACCCATAACGGGTATAGATATTCTGACAATACCAAATTTTTATAACAGAAATGGATCTGGAGTGGCCATACCCGATGATAATTTACCCATTGCCATCTTCAATCAATCAATCAAAGAGAAAAAAAAAACCCGGTCGTCCACTCCCTCCTCTTCCCGACGCTTCGCCCGCACCCACAACCGCCGCATCTGCGCCCCTTCTTCGAGAATGACTCAGGCAGCAATGGCTGCAAGGATGGAGGTGGCGGCGGCGTCGGAAAGGATGACGACGAGTATGAGAAGGCCGAGTTCGGTTCGGTCCGCCACAAGTCTCCGACCGCCGCTCACCTAGCCATTGCCGCCGACCTCGACGAGGACCTCCACCTAGGCGGCGGCAAGGCCGGCGAATCCGCCCGACCTCCTTTCTCGGGCTGGGTCCGCCACAGATGACGAGGTCGTCGTCGCGACCTTAGCGCGCCATCGCTCGGGCGCCGCCAAGCAGAGGACAAGGTGACATCCATCCCTCCTCCCTCGGGGCCAAGATCCTCTGCCGTATGGCCGCGTTCCATTACACTCGCATCAACTCTTACTCTATTATACTCTACCGTGCTTATGTCTTTGGGCTCTAGAAATTGATATTTGACTGCTAATTAGTAAGGTGAAAATTTATCTTTTATGGGGAAAAAATCTTAAATTCATTATTTCGCATGGCTGACCGTTCTGCACCCTTTGTTGGTTTTATTCTCACCATGTTTTTGAAATTTTAATACTCCCAGTCAAAATGATGCATCATAGTCAATTGGTCACAGACCTCATGATTAGGGTACTTCAAAATTCAGAAAATATAATATCAAAGTTTGTAGTCAGGATGACAAGAAAGTAGTAAAACAGAAACTGGACTGAACTACATTATCATTGCTATTTTCTGCAGTAATGAGATGTTCAGAGTGTTCACTCAGATCCTGCTATGACAGCTTCTTCCATGTTTTTGATGTTTGTAGATCCGACATTACAATTCTTATTTTAGAAAGCTATTTTTCTTACGAAGTTTGGAAAGGAAAAGTTTTTTTTACAGATAATTTCAGTAGCCCTTCTATATTTGCTGGAACTGAATGGTCTCATATGATATTTAGTGTACCAACTATTGCTTACTGCTATTGTGCCATCGAAACTCAGATCACTACAATAGTATCTTTTTTTTGAATGGCACTACAATAGTATTTTGCAAGCAATAAAAAGGCATACCTACAATATATTGGTGGTGGACTACAATTTTCAACTTTGAAGAACAATGCAAATGATAACTAAAAATATATTAGTACTAGAGTTTGGATGCTAATCACCTAAGTAACCAAGAAAAGTAAAATGCAGAATGGCAACTGTCAGCGTCACATACTAAATCTTTCCCCCATCCCTGGTCCCGCTGTAGATGATGATGAGGAAGATCACGATAGTCAATGAGTCTCTAAAAATGTTGCTATTTTGCTAATTTTATCTTCAAGGATTCAGTTGGGGTTTCAGAAATCTCAGTGATCCAGCCTGTTACCAATTTTCCTGCATGTGTTTTGGATGCACAAATCTCGTACTGTGAGCAATATTGAGCCTATCATATTCAGGTTTTGTATTTGGTCTGAATTGAATTGAACAAGCCTGCTTGCAGAGGACCCATTATTTAGTGGCAGCCAGGTATCCAGAGTTAGCATGTAGATCACATTGGTTCAACTTTGTTATATGGTTCATTCTATAAAGGTACATGTTTTAAATTTTTAGTGGGTTTGTATTGTTCTCTGATAGCCTTTTGAAAAGAAAATGAACTTATGGCAAATGATCTTCGGTAGCCATATGCAAGATGCTCTTGTTTCACATTTTCAGTTGTACCTAAACACAATAAGGTATTACATATTTTGTATGACCATATTGACATAATTTATTAGTTTGAAATCATGTGTTTTTATTCTGAAAATGTTAGTTTTAATAATCTGTTCTTTTCCATAGCGCTGGTGTTCTGTACTGAAAATATTAGTTTCAGGCAAAGTACAAAATTTTCAGACCAGGGTGAAGTATCATGGTTTGATCTATACTATTTGGGATCTCATAGCATGGTTTCTTTTATTTGCTCTGATGTCAAGCTAAACTGTAATATCATACTTAAATTAGTCACTGTAATATTTTCTGACTTTGTTTGCTGTAAAATTCAGAGAACCTAAAGTGCCACATTCAGTTAATTAGACGAGCGTTGATAACTGTAGTCAATACTTGGGACAAGCTGTGTAGAGAATTATTTTTCTCCATTCCTTATATGTGACTGTGAAGACAATCAGTTAGCTTGTATTTAGTGTTTTTTAATTCTTTGTTGTTCAGTGAAACCAAAACTTTTTCCAGACATCACCAAAATGTTAATTATATTTCATTTTTAGAAATGCAAAAGCCTTCTACTTAACACAGGCGGAGGATGATAGGACTGCACAGGAGATCCAAAAGAAGCGAGAGGAGGGAAGGGACTGAGAATTGGAAAAGAACAAAATTATGGCGACCTATTTCTTTCAGCCAATTTTTTTATAATTGATTTCAAGATCCTATGGTGTTCCAGTTGGCTATGATTTAAATCATACAAATTATTTGAAGCGCAGCTTAAGATCAAAGAACAGGACCATTATCAGTTTCTCATAGAACCTTGTAGGCTTTAACAACGACTTAGATGCATGCTTTATATTGGATGCTATTGCTATGTGCCCATGTTTAGGTGAACCAGATCCTTTTTCTATATGTATATTAACCTCTGCGGTATGGATATCTATTTTCCTTGAAACGTCCATTTGTGTGTTTTGCCTGTTGTCTGTTCAGCTTATAACTAATTTATATGTAACAAACAGTCACGACCAACAAACTTTTTACACTCCTTAAAGTAAACCATTTTAGGAATATTTTTATCAAATAGTAAAATAGCAAATTGGTACTCAATAAACATACTCAATATGAATGCCTAGATTCGGGGTCTTTCTAATCTCAACAACACGTTGTTTTCTTGATTACCCTGATTTTTTTTTTGTCTATAGCTACTGATTTGTGCTAGCTGGAAAAGCTAAGTAGCTGCAGGCAGCAGGTTAGAACCTGAGTTCTACTAATGTATTTAGCATGGAATCGACTAGCAGCAGCAAAAAGGTGAAGGATTAGGAATTGATATTGCATATAGCTAGGATGAAATATTTCAGATTCCATTGTCAACGGGTACTAACTCTTGTCCAATGTCAAATTTGTTTTTCTGAAAGTAAATTTGAGCTGATAAAATGACATATAGTTGCTTAAGAAATAACTAATATGGATTTTTTTCATGCAGATGTACAAGTTCTCAGTGACATTCTACTCAAACAAGCCAATTCCAGTTTAAGGCCATAGGAGAACTAAATATCACCATCAAGATGGTGACTATTTGGTGCAAATTTTTTCCTTGACGGGCAATTCACAGATATTCTCTCTTACTAAGATTAAATTAAAACTATTCTTGTAGATATAGTTGATGCTAATAAGTCTAAACAATGGCATGTCAGCCCCTTTAATTGAGAATTAATTTTACTGGGAATCGACATTTGTTTGATGCACTAAATTATGAGGAATGGCATTGAGGGTGGTGTTCTGTGTAGAAATCTTTGATCTCTGTTTTGATGCAGTGATTTATCATTTTTTTATGCACTAAATCATGAGGAATGGCATTGAGGGTGGTGTTCTGCACATAAATCTTTCCAGACTTTTTTGCCTAAATGTTTAGCTAATAGGGGCATGCAGTGGCAGGACCGCGGGACTCTTTTGAAGTGAAAGTAATCATTCCTAGCACACAATTATGATCACAAGGTAGGAACATTCATATGCCAACGATCTATTACAATTCCATGGTTTGTGAGGACAGTCTGTTGCAATGTTTTCAAACGTCTTTTCAGGGCAAACAAATAAGTGCTATACTTCTATGTTCTGTCAGTAATTTTGCAGTTGCCATTATGATGCATCTCATACTAACCGGAGAGATGAAAAATTATGATGTGGAGCCTTTTTCATTCTTTTTGGTTTGCCTTATTATGAACTTTTGGTAAAGTGAGGAGCACATCTCATACCTAATGGGAGGGATGAAAAAAATGTATTTTTCATTTAATTGCGCATGGCACTGAGATACATGATATCAGATTACATGGCAGTGCCAAGGCATGATCACCAAAACAAAAGATTACATGGTAGTTGCTTGAGCTTAATCACAGATCAAAAGATGTACAAACTATTAGACTTGAGGAAAAACAATGCCAATCTGATCAATACTTTAGAAATTTGGAGTTCACTGATGAGCTTTAATTTTCACTTCCTAATTTGCATTAACGTTTTCGCGAAGAAATTTATGCAGTTCTATGATAGCTGATAAGAATCTTAATTTCCTTTCAAAGGTACGTCTACAAGAGCACTTACAACAATCATATGGGACTTGAATATAATCAGGAGTATTTTCTGAAAATACATACAATAATATTTAGCATGGTTTCGCCTCTGCGATTTGTAATTGTTCATATATAATGTATCATGTAGACTACAAAACTATTAGAAAATAACCTTTATGTTTTGAGGTGCCACTAACGTCTTCATGGGCAAATATTCCAGGTGTAAGAGTTTGCTAATTTCTGTCGGTATCACCATGTCAGCTAACTGGTTAATTTGTTCTTTCAAAGGAAAATATTGATCCGCCGGCAAATATTTCAGCTGCCAGACTTTGCCAAATTTGCTGAAAATACTATGGTCTCAGCTAGCTGGTTAATTTGTTGTTCCGAAAGAAAATATTTATCCATGGTTATATTATTTCAGCTTTTACTTTATTTTCGTTTTCAATGGTTAGTGCTTATTTTCAAATGTTAGTACCACTATTTGTGTTACCATGGTACCAAGATAATGTGAGCGGCTATTTATCTTCTTATTTATTAATTATTGAGAATGAAATACTGCTTTAGTGATGGCCAGTAGGGCGCCATGAAGCGCGCTAAATTTTCTAGATTGCATTCCATTTTGTGCACTATGACCTTGCAGCATACTTACAAGAAAGAAGAGTTGCTTGGGTGCTTTCCTACAAAGGAGTCTTTGGCAAGGTTTTCAATTCAAGGACAGTCTAAAAGTCAAAAAAATGAGATGAAAGAAACCATTCGCTCTTTAATGTTAGATATACATATCGTTCATGGATAATCGGAGCAAATTTTGTTATGGATTTAATATGTTTCAGTACCCTATCCATATTGTATTGTTGTAAAATATATAATTATTATACTTTTTTTAAAAAAGACTAAATTAGTTAATATCACCCATTAATATGAATAGTTCTCATAGCATGCACGTGCATATCTACCAGTGTCATAAAAGAATATCACTATGGAATGCGAAGTTTGACTTGGTTTGTTAAAAAAAAATTGACTTGGTTTGTTAAAAATATTCCAAATTAATTTATTATAAAAATACATAGAACGGCTCCAATACTACTGTTTTAAAAAATTGCACGCTAATTAATTAAGTATTCTTTCAGTTATTCTCCACTGGATCTCGTATGGTCTCAGCCGTCCAAACCCAGCCCCCTGCCTACCTAGAACCAAGCCAAACTCAGATTCTCCCGCCCTTGATCTGATGCCCTCTCCCTCCCTCAGATTCCCCCTTTGTATGGCACCCTTAAATTTCACATCAGCGATACAGCGGCGGCTATCGGCAAATGTTAGGAGCAGCAGGGTGGCAAATGATAGGACAACTGATCCGCGTACCCACCCTGACCGAAACCGTTGATTCGCGTTAGCCCAGGCCCTCGTTCGCTTGTGACTCGGCGACGGCCGATGGGCAGCAGGGTGGGGGCGTGGCCGGGCGCTCGTGCGCTTGGGGCCTGTTTGGATGCCGCCCTCGTCTGGGCGTGTCTGTCAGGCAACCAATCTTAGCCCAGGCGATGAAAATTGAACTCCTGGGGGCTCTGTCTGGCGTTGGAGGTGTCTGAGAGGCAGCATACAAATAGGCCCTTTGGCGACGGACAGGCCATGCACACCCTGACTGTTCAACAAAACATGTGGAATCCAAGGCCGCCTTGGTCGCGCACTCGTCGTAAGCCCAAGCTGTCCACCGTCTCTGACTCACGACCACCACCCGTGACCGTGAGGTCGCCGTGCCCCTTGAGGCCTTGAGTCCCTCTCGGCGGGGTAAGACCCTCGACCGGGCTGACTCATCGCACCTCAACGTCGATCCCTCTCGATGCTTCAAATAAGGGGGTGTTTGGATCTGATGACTAAAATTTAGGAGATGTCACGTGAGGGTGTCGCATGGGGTGTTCGGATACTAATAAAAAATAAATTACAGAATCCGTCAGTACTCCACGAGACGAATTTATTAAGCCTAATTAATTCATCATTAGCACATATTTACTGTAGTAATATATTGTCAAATCATGGACTAATTAGGTTTAAAAGATTCGTCTCGCAAATTAGTCGCAAGCTGTGCAATTAGCTTTGTAATTAGTCTATATTTAATACTCCATGCATGTGTCCAAATATCCAATGGGACAACGACTAAAGTTTAATTAGGAGGAGAACCAAACATCCCCTAATGCTCATTATCGCTATGGCAGCAAGCCAGCAAGTATGGTTACATCCGATTACTGCCATGTTATTTGAGCTAGGACCATTTTTTGAAAAGTTTTGAGTTAGGACCATTACTGCTGATGCTATGGTTTCCATTGGTTCTCTTTTTACACTATTATTGCAAAAGGAGAATCACATCAGCTCACACTTTGGTGTATTGACTCAACTGCAAAACCACTTCGTTCACTCACTTCTTGCAGTTTTAGGCCCTTTTTAGTTGAGCTGTGGTTTTTGAAAAGTTGCTGTGAGCTGTGAAAAAATAGTTATGGAAAAGCAGCCGTAGGAAAAGCAGAAGACCCTTTGGTTGCGCAACCGTGGCTTTTAAAAAAACTGATGAGCTTCCTACATGTCATCCCCACTCAACTCTCTTTCTCTCTCACTAACGAGCGGACCCTGCTCATCAGCCTCTTCCTCAACCTTCCGTTTCGTGCACGGGAAGGCATTGAGGCCGAACCTGGGGAGGAGCCTAGGCGCGCTGGCCTAGAGCCCTCGCGGCGGCGCTGCCTGGGCGCACCGGCTTGGTGCTCGCATGGTGGCGCTTCTCGTCCGGTCGGTGGAGGGAGGGTCGAGGAGAGAACGGATATGGCGGCCATGGAGGGGAGCTTGCCGGACTCGCTCGGACTGGAGGAGGAGGAGAGGAGGGATTCGGCGGCCATGGAGGAGGGGAGCTCGCCGGACTCGCTCGGACTGGAGGAGGAGGAGAGGAGGGATTCGGAGACCTGGGACCTCGCCGGACTCGCTCGGCGGAGGATGCGCCCACGCGCTGGGGTCGCGCCCGCCGGAGCAGAGACAGGGCAGCGCCCGGCGAGGGGCTGGGCCCGCCGGAGTCGGGGCCGCTCGCTGCTGGAGCCGGTGCTGCTCGCCGCCGTGGGGCGGCCGGCTCGGGCGGGTTCGGCGGACTGGCGGCGGGTCGTGGTTCGCTCGGGGATGCGGAAGGGGCGACGGGAGCGGGCTCGAGGCGGAATAGAACAGAGCGAAATATTATTTTCTCGCCATAAAGGTAATTTTTAGCTCAAAAGCCGGTAAAAGGAGGTACTTTTGAATTTGTAATGCAGTGAAAGCTACTTTTAGACAAAAGATGTGATTTTTAGACTCTTTGACTGAGCTTTTGGCTTTCGGAGGCAAAAACCACAGCCAAAAGCCCAACTAAACCGGGCCTTAGCCTTATTGATCCTGTTCGTTTATCTTATAATCTGTACTTTTCAGCTTGTTTTTTCAGTTGAAATATTGTTTTTCTCTCACGATAAATAAGTCGAAACAGTATTTCGGCTTGTTTTTTCAGCGAAGCGAACGGGACCATTATATTGTATATAGAAAAAATCTTTTGCAGTTTTAATGTAAGTGAACTGCAGTACCTGCTATGCCCTGGGTCCTGATGACTGCTTCTGATATCTTAGACATCTATAAAAATTTTATGTTCTGAACAACTTTGGCTCGCAGCGCTTAGTTGTAAAACTTAATTTTTTTTCTTTAATAAATCTGCGGTTGGGGCCAAACCCTCCTGTTTCTTTTTTTTTTAAAAAAAACTTTGGCTCGCAGTTGCCATGTTCATGATATAGGTCCCGTTCGCTTCGCTGAAAAAATAAGCCGAAACACTGTTCCGCCTGATTTATTGTGAGATAAAAACATTGTTCCGACTGAAAAAACAAGCTGAAAAGTATGGATTATAAGACAAACGAACAGGGCCATAGGTCTGTATTTCAGATAGATTGTCGTGTTCCTCCTATTTGATACACTCTCTTTCAAGCACATTGTTTTTGTAGTTTTGGGTTTGTATAAGGATTTGTGCATCAACGATTGCTATATCTTGAGGTTAATAACTCATTATGCGGCTAGGGTTTGGCCGCCTGTGCTCGCGCCCTTTCTCCTTCTGCGCGATGCTGCAGAGCTTTGGACGACCAGAACAGGGAACCAACAGGTAAGCAGCCTGTTCGTTTCGTCGTAAACGATCGTGGATTATTTACTGTTGGCTGGTTTGGTGTGAAAGAAAAATATTGTTCCAGCTTATAATCCACGATCGTGTACGAGTAAGCGAACAGGCTGAAGGTTATTTTCATCTTTTCGCGATGCTCCAAAGGACTGGTTGACGGTCGAACTTGACGGATTGGATGGAAGGGCCAAGAAACTAAACCAAATTTGTTTTGGGGCCAAATAGGCAAGTTCAGAAGAAAAAGAGCCAAGAAACTAAGCACAACTTGTTTTAGGGCCAAGAAACTATTTTTTTCTGGGCTTTGAGCTCCTGGACCGTGATACTATTATCTAGGGACTTGTGATAGTGATATTATGATTTGAAATACACGTCAATTTTTACTTCTAGAATCTACAATTTTGGAGCTGGTCTATGATAGTGAAGATTTAGAATTTTGGAGAAATACAAGGATGGATCTAGCAGTGGGATGGGGGGTCTCAAGCCCCCTACCACCGCTGATCCCATGGAGCCCCTAGAGCCCCTCCAAGAATTGTTTTCCATTGATTTGAGGAGGAGAGAGGGGGAGGTGTAACTAGATTACTAGGGAATCTCACAACACTGCAATATTTGAACTTGTCATATTGCCTAAATATTGGTGAGCTTCCACGGGCATTGGGCAGCCTCATGGAGCTTCAATATCTGAACTTATTTGACAGTTCATATCTTCAAGGGAGGCTAGAAGGAGAAGTTTTGTGCACCCTCACCAAACTGGAATATTTGAACTTTTCTTGATCTTCAGATCAAAAGACGCTGACTGAAACATTGGGCAGTTTCACCAAACTAAAATATTTAAACCTGTCAGGTTATGGTTGGATAGAAGAATTGCCGAGAATATTTGGGAACCTGAAATTTTGGTGCACATGGATTTATCATACTGCTTCCGTGTTCAAGGTATATCAGAATCACTGGGTTGCCTCAAGGAGCTGAGGTATTTAAATTTATCAAACTACCTTCAATGTCCAAATGAAAATCAAATCTGCAACTTCATTGAGATTCAAGTGGGGGCCAACCCAACCCCGGTGACATTAAAAAAAAAACCTTCACTTCGTTGAGATTCAGGTGGGGGGCCAACCCCCCCTACATTCAAAAAAAACCTTCACTGAGTGTATCAGTACCCTTTCCAATCTAGACAACTTGGACTTGTCTGAGAATATCAGTCTATGTAGTGTACCAAAAAGTTTTGGTTGGCTCAAAAAGCTGCACACACTGGATTTGACGCATTGCGTGCTACTAGATCAGCTTCCAAAAAGTATAGGTGAAATTGACAGTATGAATCTTAAGATTATAATTGTGAAGAATTGTAGTATACATTACTCTCTCCTACATCAGTTGAATTTCAACAACAATGCGGCATTGTTGCCATACTTTGTGGTCCAAGATGGTGACGATGAATCAAGCAGCAGCCTCCTTCTGCTCCAAGATACAAATCCTAATGAGTTAGCGATAAGTAGGCTAGGAAATGTGAAGTCCACAAAAGAGGCACGTGCAATGAAACTGATGGACAAAATATGGATAGAAAAGCTGAAATTTCAATGGACTAAAGATACCAATAGATTTGTTGAGGACATAGAAGTGTTGAAAGAGCTAGTGCCACCAAGCAGCTTAAATAAGTTTGACATACAAGGCTACAATAGTGTTGGTTTTCTAGCCTGGCTGATGGGAATCACTTCTTATCTCCCCTGTCTTGTCACAATAATATTTACGGACATGCCCAAGTGTAACAGCCTACCACCGTTCGGTCAACTACCAAGATTGCAAGAGCTAGTTATTGGAGGAATGGATAGCATAACTAAAATTGATGAAGGTTTGTATGGTGAAGAAAGAGTCTTTCTTCAACTTAAAGAATTCATACTAGATTGCATGGAAAGCTTAGAAGAGTGGATCACGGTATACTCCTATGGCAAGGATAGTGCAAATGAACTCATGTTCCCTAACCTAGAGAGGTTGTGTCGGTGTTTTATAAACCGGACTAGTAAATTTGTATGATTGCCGCGCTGCTCTAGGAAGGCGATGGTACCATCCAATAGACACGAGGATTTATACTGGTTTAGGCCAGAGCCTTTTGTACAGTCTCAGAGATAATCGAGTGCGTGTTTCTCACTTGAATGCTCTGAAGTTCTTACAATGGGGGTGCAAGAAAGGTGGAAGAGATGGAAGAACCTATGCTAGGCGAAGGGCTGCCCGAAGAGAAGCTCTAGGAGCCCTACTACAATAGTGAATGAATGGAATGGTAGAGGATTCAGAAAATATCTGGAGAGGGTGCCCTGGCTGCCCTTATATAGAGTTCGGGGCCAGGGCGTATACAAAGTAGGAAGTTCTCCCGACCGAAGGGTCAAGAGTCTGAGGGAGGTCCTATCTAACTTGGCTTGCAAGCTACGTCGTCTTCTGATGCATGTCCGGTCGTGGCTATCGTCATGGTCTTCTGGCCGTGTTACGACAATGTGTGGTGTGGTGCTACTGTGCCGGCCGTGGTGGCACTATGGTCTTGATGGTGGTTCGTCAGCCGTCCTATGCAACGTGGTACCCGTCATGGCCTTCGTCGCCATCTCCTGGTTTCCCAGGGCATCGTACGGGAGTTGGTAGCTGTCTCGGGTCGTCGATTGCCTAGATGCTTCATGGGACTAAGGGCCACGACTCCGATCATTGGGGTTAGGGCTTTCAGCCGGTCTGGATGGATCCTGTGTTGTGACCTTTGTCGTGGATCCCATCCTATAGTGGGTGGGATCGTACATTCGTCTTGTCGGTCCGTATCTGGACGGTAGGTTTCGTACCCGTTGCCTCTACTATGCGGTATTGTCTTATTGGCGCTGCGTGCCGTAGGGATGGTGTCTGACCAAACCGAGGTGACTACTGTCCCCTTGGTCCTTGTGGGGTCAGTTCGACATGCTTACTTCTGTTAGAGCAGGCACGTTTAGCTAGGCGCGACCTCCCTCCACCTCTTTCGGGGGTCGTGATGGAGGAGAGGTCGTGCGTCTTGTGGGCGCCATATGGCTAAGGGGTTGTGGCCGACTGAAAGGTCCTTGTTTGGTTTTAGGAATTGAGTGATAACCTAGGTGGACTAATTGTGTTTAATGTGAGATACACATATTATTAGTCTACAGGTACATGTGTGTGAGCAACATATGCCATAGAAGTGAAATTTCTTGGAGATGTTGCAAAGCTCACACATGTGATGAATGAGCTTATTGCATATGAGACATGACATGGAGTCATGTGATCAAGGTGGAGAAGATCAAGACAAGACTTGGCTCGACGGACCGGTTGCAAGTGTGAAGGGCAAGTTGAGTGATGACTGGCGCTGATAGACTGAGGCAACGGTGAAGAGCAAGCGAAGTTAAGATCGATGAACCAATGCGGTCACGTGATGATATGAAGTGGATCATATCATTTAGTGATTTGTTGGTGCATGTGTTGCATCAACATTGGAGAAGATGGAATGGAATGCGCAAGGCAAAGGTATAATCTAGGGCATTTTATTTCACCGGTTATAGGTGTGTAGAGAAGTTGATGACCGGGTTTAGGATAGATAGTCGTACTATTAAGAGGGACAAACTTATTTGCATATCGGTCATCTAGTGCCACTTGAGCGATCTAACTTTGCATATGTGGCAGAACCACCTAATCTAATGACTTCCAGGAGTGCTCGTCTTCTATTAGACACTAAGCACTCAAGGGAGAACACTAAATTACACAGTTCCATCGGGCACACCCTAGGGGAGAACCCGAAAATCCACATTTTTTCCATCAAGATCACAAATGAGAGGATAAAGCTTACAACATTCTTAACCATTTCTTATATCACTTTTAATACAATATCAGATTATAATATTTATTGTTATAACAGTGGAATATAATCATATTATCAGAGTTATGCACAATTTAATTGAACAGCGAAATATAAACATGTGAACAAAGTTACAGCGAAAATAAACATCTATTCATGACATGATGAAGCATTGATACATAAACTAGGACAACAGATTATAAACTTTTATTTATAAAACATTTAGTGAGAGTTATAAATAAAAACTATGATCGTAGCGTAAAGAAAATCTTCTCTGAGCCCACCAGGAGGAATACACGCATAAGGGTCAGCTCTAGCATCCACCTATCATCTGCAACAGGGGGAAATAAAACTCAATTGTACTCAGCAAGACTTACCCGACAGGGGAAAAGAAAAAGACTCCAAGGATATGCAAGGCTATCTGGCTTGTGGGTTTATTGCATCTGCAGGAGCATTACTAAAAGTGTGTCCTTATATTCGATTTTTATTAGCAGTGCATTAGTTCATTAACTAACCATTCTATGTAAGCACCTGTACTACTTTCAAGCAGGTGGTAACCAATCAGATTTCCTTTTTCCATCTTTTATCTTTCAGTTCTTACTACGATGCTAGGCCGTAGACAAGCCGTACCGGAACGCCAGCGATTCGTGAATCAATGCCCCTAGCTGGGTACCCAAAAACACACGCCCCGCTTGTACTCTATGCATAAGCAAGACCAACCTATTACCCTTCTATCATGGGGTCCAGGTCCCCGTCCAAACTAGGACTCCAAGCCCCCGCCCCTGAGTCCTGGTCTCAGTGTGGTGCAAGGACCTCCTAACCCAAAAACCACCATGACAATCGGTCCGGAAAGAGCCAAAACTCATGACAAAAGAGTAATAAGTCTTCTAAGCGCCCATACCCGAGTATGTGCTCGGGATAATAAGTCTGTGACTTGCCTAGAGTCTTATGCAACGGCCGATCCTTAACCGACACGGACAGAGAAAAACAGTGTAACCAAGCTATGTCATGTTGGCCGCAGGACACAACCTCTTATACCCACCAATACCCAAACCATATCCCTATCCGGTCATCATTTATCATTTCCACCATTTATATTTTCTAAGTGATAATAATACAATAATATATTTTCTATCTCTCACGAGTGACAGGCAATCACTCGACTTCTATTGGAGTCCTATAGCATAGCAATCTACACGATCCTGTCATACTAGTAAGACTCATAGGATAAAGATATGTATATGCAAGTGGGTTTCATTCAATCCCTTAAAACTTAATGCACAAATATAATTTAAAGTACAGAAAAGTAGGGGTTATGCACCGGGGCTTCCTTGGGTAAAATATAACCAAAAGTTACTATTTACATCTTCAGATCATCCACCGTCATCTGAATAGAAAGCCCATTGCATCATCTCCTGGAGAGAACACCATTACACCATCTTTAGATTCCCACTCATCCTTCACTTTATCTGTTAATCCATCATCGTACCTATATGATATGCAATGTGATGCAATGCAAAGATGTAATTAATCGACTGCAATCGTGACTCGTAAAATACGATTTGCGCCTCTCAAGTTAACGAGCTAGTTCTAATGACGACCGTACTTAGGCTACATATTCATGTTGTCGAATAAGACGTTACTTCCCAACAATTGTTTTAGTTATGAAACCCAAGTTGTTTCTTTATCTCATTCTATCAATTTAATCTTTATTCAAAATAGGGCACCATTCTCTATCTAGCAAACTAATTATTCTGGAGCAACAAATATTACAATGAGCAGCTAATAATAGGAAAAAGTCTACTTAACCCCCCACCTTTCATACTTGGTCTACTTTACCCCCCAACTATGAAACTATCTGTTTTACCCCCTGAACTTTTTAAAACCGTCTATTTTACCCTCTGGGCGGTTTTTAGCGGCGGTTTTGCTGCAGTAATAGCTGGTCTACTACAGCAACGGTGGGTTTGCTACAGTGCCGGTGGTTTTGAATTTTCTTTTTTTATTTATTTTTGGTGAATTTTTGAAAAATCATAGAAAAATCATAAAATGAAAAATCTAATTTTATTGGACTCCACATGAGTAGATCTATATAGTAAATATATAATACAGTATGCTTTAGTACAAATTTTTTTGTAGCTTTATATTAATTGGAAAATCTAATTTTGTCTGTAATTAATTAGAATTTATCTATAACTAAGTTATACATAGTCCAATGAGAACGAAATTTTTACTATAGTTCAAGCATACAATAATTAGCGTACCATAAAAATTTCACCACAATTGGACCATAGAAGCTGTAGCTATGAATTATTCTAATTAATTACAGACAAAATTAGATTTTCCAATTAATCTAAGGTTATAGTAAAAATTTTGTACTAAAGCATACCGTATTATATATTCACTATGTAGATCTACTCATGTGGAGTCCAACAAAATTAGATTTTTTATTTTATGATTTTTCTATGATTTACTGTGATTTTTCAAAGATTCACCGAAAATAAAAAAAGAAAATTCAAGGACATCATTACTGTAGCAAATCCACCGTTACTATAGCAACCCGCTGTTACTGTAGTAAAACCGCTGTAAAAAAACGCCAGGGGGGTAAATAGACGGTTTTGAAAAATTTAGAGGGTAAAACAGACGGTTTCATAGTTGGAGGGTGAAGTAGACCATGTATGAAAGGTGGAGGGTTAAGTAGACTTTTTCCCTAATAATATTAGAAATTTACTTTAAATTTTTCAGAGTCAACACTATCACCGATTTATCATGAAAATTCCTACAAGTTCACCGTTTAACAATATTAAGCATGTTAAAATAATTAAAGAAATCCTAAAAACATATTGAATCTATGTGAATAAAATATACTATTAGATAGATCATGATTTTAGAAGCCTAATGAAATTGGTTTCATAATTTTTGGACAACTACACAAATTTATATTAATTTTACAAGTTTGCCTCAGCATTAAATTAGAAAATGCCTCAAAAATGAAAAAGGGCCGGCGGCCTCGGGCTGGCCGCGATGAGACCTAAACCGGTCCCCAGCAGCCTACCTGCACGAGCCATGGCATCGGCGAGTCGGCTCTACCAGCAGCTGCCCACCTTTCCCTCTAGGCTTCGGGAGAGAGCTTTTCATGGTTAGCGACGACAGCGTTGCTATCGATGGAGAAACCAGTGTCTAGCGCCATGAGCATGAAGCCAGAAACACTAATCGCCAATGACGTCATAATGAAGAAGCAGAAAATGTAACAGAACCATCCAATTTATAAGAGCACAAGTACAATAGCAACCACCAAGGTAGTCAAACCATCACACTTGAGCCCATATAAATCTGGTAGTCCGTCGAGTATCATGAAGGATCTCGAATCAACCAACATAAAAGCCAAGATCATACATGATTCAATATACAAGCCACATGTTACAACAAGTTCATAAATAGTTTGTCATACATCGGAGTTCCAACATAGTTATTACAATATAAGTTTAATAGTAGCGGAAGCAACATAGTTCTGAATGACATCAACGGTAATTTAGATACATATCCAGTTTTCATAGTCATCTCCAACAAAAGCATAAGGGTGAGATGATATATAGAATAACTATACCCATGGTCTTATTCCTCATCCACTGCAGGAGCAAAGCAGTGCTTGTAGTAGCCGTGGTACATAACATTATATGCAACAATGGGAATAAAACCCTGAGTACAAGAAGGTACTCAGCTAGACTTACTCGTCATCAACTAAAATACTAAGACACCAAGGAGTATGCAAGGCTTTATAAGTAGAGCTAGTAGACATTATTTGCATAAAAAACATTAGTTGCCCAATATCTTTTAAACTGTGAATCACCAGTTATAAATCCTATCTCATACTAGATTAGCAACTATCCTATGCCAAACATGTTGGTACCATTAAGTCAACACAATAATAACCATATCAAGTTGAGCTCTTTCATAATCTCATAACCAGCACTTCCATCAATTACTACGATGAAGCATACTTCTGTCAAGTTCTCACTATCCGGGAGAGACAGCGATTCAAATCGATTCCTACTCAGCTGGGAAAATATTCCTAACACACACCTAGGCAACCTAGTCAGGGGCCACCTTGGGTTACCTTTGGTACAATTTAGGTCCAAATCGCAGGTCCAATCAACGCCGCACCTTTAGAGATACTGCCAATCTGCCAGGAAGCTCCAGACTCTAACCTGCCCTTGGGCTCATGCCATTGGCTCTCCGCACATCCTTACTGCCTCAAGGGTGCACACTTTCACTTATTAGGTCCCGGCCTGAATTGAGCTACTCGGCTTCGCAATCAAAATGACTTATCCGGACAGCTACGTGAGAGGCATGCATTCAACATGACAAGATGACCTCCAACGATCGGTCTTTAAACGACACAGACGGAATCACTATGATCACCACCAACATAAGACTCTGCCTGGTCTCCAATTAATCAACAACACTAAGTTATGTTCCACGATAGCACAATATAGCCAACCATAATCAAGTTATCACCTATGACTCGTAGGTGGCAGGAAATCACCGACTTCTACCGGTCTAAGCATAGCTAAGCATAAGGAGCGTTCCTAGACTTAATTATGATTCAGGGTAGATATTTCTAGATAAGGAAAGTTAATATGCATCAAGTGTTCCCAAATAACTCCTATCACGTAATGCATCAATACGAGTAACTTAGTTGACATTAATAAAATAGGGAGACTTATATTGCTCCGGGGCTTGCCGTTCACGAACATGGAAGGCTAATGATTAGGGCACTCTAGGAGATGATGAACTTCAGGCTCGCCTTCGCCTAGAGCTTCCTGGTTCTCCTCTTGTGGATCGGCTTTGAGTTCCACCAACGTGATTTCTTCCACTGCACCTATGCATATGCATAAAGTAAGTATCATGGATGCATAAGAAGAATAGTGAATGATATAACATGAGAACGTGCATGATTCTATGATGATGATTATATCAAGTTACTTATATGACAACCAAGTTAAATTCTTATTTACTGAGTAGGTGCATATCTCTTCTCTATCCATTTCCAATATTCTTCACAAGACAATTTCTGAGCTATACATAGCAGTTACAAGTTTAAATCATAAATGTAGTTATACCTATCCAAATACTATAATCTTGGACTTTAAGGAAATCTTATAAAATTGCCTATAACTCTTATTTAATCACCAAAAGCTAATTCAAAATCTATCCTAACCAAAACAGGCAATATTTCCAGCTCTGTCCAGAAATTCTAGAGAACAAGTATTTTGGGAGATCAACTTCAAACAGCTATAACTCCTAAACCATTTGTCCTATTGCCCTAAAATTTTGACACAAGATATATGAATAAGTTCCCTACAACTTTGTTATTAACAATTTTTATAGTAAACTTCATTTTGACTATGCAAAATACCCAACAACAGAATCTATCCAGAAACCTCTAAAATTGAATTATAGAGCAATAATATTTTCACAGCATATAAAATATCAAATTGAGAAACACCATTGAACCAACAGTTCAGGAATATCAAATACACTCTAGAAAACATAATGGTCAAGCCCAATTTATTTATTTAAATGTCTTTGTTAATTTAATTAGATAATTAGGTAAAATAATAAACATATATGAAATGTGCATAGCAAATTCTCAGAAAATTACAGTAGCTTCCAAGTGCTCTCAATAGGCTACTGTATAAATTTTATAACATTTAAACATGTATAACATCCTCTACAAAAATGACAAGCTATCAATGTTTATTTTAGTAAAAATAGTTAACCCTATAGAAAAATGTCAAATAATAGATTTTATATTTTTCTTAGCTTCATCCTAGTACCATAATACTGTACAAAAATTTGTATGGCAATATGTTACTTATTTTTATCCTTATGAATTTCCTCAGAAAATACCATTTATAAAAATATAAATAGAAAAGACCCTACTCCAATCAAGTTTACTACCAGTTTAGTATTTTTCTTAGCTAGAGCATGTCGATACAAACTCAACAAAATTGGAATCACAATTTTTGCACATGCCAAACTCAAGTTATGCATTTGTTCAACTTAAAAGATTTTCTAAAAGCATCTTTAAAGAATAATTTACACAGCACATAAACATGCATGAAGCAGCACATTTTATAGATCTATCATGTAGAGCATTTCATAACAAAGCTAACAAAACTTGTTTTCACTATTTTTGGAGCTTTCTAGCATGAGATACTGATTTTCAAAGGTTGGCACATTTTCTGGAAAAGAAAATTAGACAAAAGAAAAAACACCTTAACGGATAGGACCCTAGAGAAAACATGAATTGAATGGCAGCAAACAGGTCGTTCTCAACAGTATTCCTCTAAGTCTATAGCTTTACACATAAGACCTTCTCCTTTCTTGAATTCGTGCGCGAGGTCCCTGTGATTTGGAAGCAGAGGAGGCACAGGAAAATGGCCAACTCCTGTGGCCTGTAGCTCGTTGGCGGCAAGGAGGGGTAGCGCTAGGGCATGTCTAGGCCCATGCGCACCCATGGAGGGGCTCAGCGTGGCTTGAGGCCTATGGTGGTGCCCTAGCCATGCATCTAGGTGGCAGCCCAAGCAGGGCGACAGCGGCGACGGCTGTTGTGCCGACAACGGCGAACGGCAGCGCTGCTAGGGTTGGGGAGGCGGTCGAGGAGCTAGAAGCAGACGCAGAGGCGGTGCTGGAGAGGCTCAATGATGCCTAGGTAATGGAGGAGCGAGAGACACAGCAGCTCGGCTGCTCAGCCATGCCGAATGGGAGGCAGTGCAAGAGAAAGAATAGCGGGAGAGCGAGTGAACGAGAGAGACTGAGGGAGAGCCGGGCCACACGTCGTTTCTACTCCCAATGGAGCGCATGCAGGGGTGAGGTGGCAAATGGGCACGAGCATGGAAGGCCACGCGATAGCGAAGTGCTGTGGCCTGTCGACCATGACGAGCTTCAGGCATTTCAAACACTGAAGGAACTAATACTACCGCAAAAATACGACTGAAACACAAACTTCAACTCCCTCAAACTCCCAAACCAACGCGAATTTGCGAAAACTACACTAATACAAGTTTTAGAGCTACATGAGGTCTCCAACTTTGCTTTAGGGGTTTTGGTCTAAATCCTAATGGTTTGTGAGTTATATCATCCCAAAGTGCAGCACTTGAAACTGTAACGCGATCCCAGATTTAGAAAAAATTTCAAACTAAAAAACAGTAATGCTTTTGCTACTTGTGGACTATTTTTTAGCATGCTATGCACCGAATTAGACTTTGACCCAAAAATAAAAGTTGTTGATCTAGTCAAGTACTACAACTTTGCTTAAGGGTGCACTACCATGCAAAGTCTCTAGAGTATAGTTCACTTAGGTCAAACATGCAACTTGAAAATGATAACTTACACAATAACCATGACTTAGAGGTCAAATTGGCCCAAGTCATGAATACAAAAGTTGTTCCATATGACATTCTAAACATGTTAAAAGTACTCCTAGGGTCCCGCAAGCATTTTATACATTGGTTACATGTAAACCGTAGCATATGTAAAGCATTTAGTGACAAACACATGTGATACAAGCAATCATAGAGATAAAATTTGAGATGCTCAAGCTCATGAATGATCAATGATGCTTGTGCTCATGCAATGCCAATGCTAAATGCATGCTTAACACCTAGGGTGTTACAGCCTTTCCCCCTTAAAGAAATCTCGTCCCAAGATTTGCACTACCAACCATCTCTCGTAGAAACCTGGATAGACCTCACGAAGATAATCCTCTCGCTCCCACATTGTGTCTTGATCACTATGGTTATTCCATACCACCTTGTAGAATTTAATGACTTTGTTATGGGTCACTCTTTCCATTTCTTCAAGCACCCGAATAGGTCTTTCTTCATAGGTCAAATTTGACTAGATCTTGACACTAGCGAGTTCAATAGCTTCTTTGGGCACACGAAGATATTTCTTGAGTTGGGAGACATGGAAAACATTAAATATAGCTCTTATTTCTAGAGGTAACTAGAGTTTGTAGGCTACTGGTCCTTTTTGTGCAATGATCTGATATGGACCGATATACCTAGGAGCAAGTTTTTGTCTCACTCCAAACCTTTATACCTTCTTCATTGGGGACACCTTCAGATACACATAATCTCCAATTTGGAACACAATAGGACTTCTCCTTTTATCTGCATAACTCTTTTGTCTTGATTGAGCAGCTTCTATATGTTGTTGAATGATTTGAACTCATTCTTTAGCTTCTTTGACAAAGTCAATACCATAATATCTCCTTTCACCAGGCTCAACCCAATTAAGAGGGGTCCTACACTTGCAACCATATAAAGCTTTAAACGGAGCCATCTTGATGCTCTCTTGATAGCTATTATTGTAGGAGAATTCAGCCAAAGATAACCAATCCTCCCATGAACCCTTAGAAGAAATCACACATGCTCTCAACATGTCTTCCAAGATCTGATTCACATGCTCAGTTTGACCTGCTATCTGGGGGTGATAAGCAGAGTTGTGAATCAATATGGTACCTAAGTACTTGTGCAGGTGTTCCCAAAAATGATTAACAAAGTAGGGCCCTCAATCTGATACAATACTTTAGGTACTCCATGAAACCTTACAATTGGATCAATGTATAACTTTGCATATTGGTGAGGTCAACACTTGACATTGACAGGAATAAAATGTGCAAACTTGGTGAGACGGTCAACAATTACCCATATAGATCATGACCCTTTTGAGTGGTTGGAAGTCCGACAACAAAATCCATACTAATGTCCTCCCATTTCCAACTTGGAAGAGACAGTGGCTGAAGTAACCCTACTGGTTTCATATGAATTGCCTTAACTCGGCAACAGTTATCACATCTAGCAACGTATGCCGCAATTTCTTTCTTCATTTTTGTCCACCAAAATCGAGTTTTCAAGTCTTGGTACATCTTGCTGCTACCCGGGTGAATGGATAGCTTGGAAGAATGAGCTTCATCCAAGATCTGGTTTCTAAGCTCTCTATCTTTCGGCACTACCAGCCGATCTTTAAACCATAGAACACCATTCTCATCCAATCAAAATGCTTACTTTCTTCTTCTTTCATCTTCTTCTTTAGGTGGAATATACCAACATCAGTCTTTTGGAGCTCAATGATTTTTGACTCAAGAGAGCAACAAACAATGATATTGTGTAAGACTACCGGATGCAATAAGTTAAAACCATCTTCCAACAAAGGATTACACCGATACTTCTGGCTTAAGGTGTCTGCATCCACATTGGCTTTTCTCGGATGATAATGCACTTCCAAGTTGTAATTCTTGATCAATTCCAACCATCTGCGCTACCTCATGTTCAACTTAGGTTGAGTGAAAATGTACTTAAGGCTTTTGTGATGCCCCTTGAAAGTAGTCTTAAACTCATTCCATGTAACCTGAGCATTAGTAGGGAGGGTAGACAAGTAATGAGTCCACCAAATGCCTACTGGACCATGCAACTGATGTGAGGCATACTCAGCCTTCATATGCTCTATAACTCTCAAGAGACAAAACTTCTGCTCAATGGTATTGAGCCATTCATCGGCTTGCAATGGCTCCTCCGCCTCCTTAAAGATAGGAGGTTTAGTGTCCAAAAAATCCTTGAACTCATTGCACTGATTTGGTTTGGGTCCTTGGTGTTGGTCCCGTCCCCATCCATGACTAGTGTTCTATGCAAGCTCACGTAGTACTTCCCCCATAGACCGTTGGGTCTCCAGGAGTTGTGCCATCATTTCTGCTAGCATGGGGTGCGGTGGTGGTGGGAGATCATCATCACCATCATGATCACGACTGGTACTAGCCCCTTTGTGAGTGTGAGTCATCTGCAAAGTTGCAACAACAAGTGATTATTGAATGATGTCAAGAGATTGCAGAAGAATTGTATAATCATGCCATACTGTAATTACTAGAGAGAATCATAAATTCATACAATAACACATAGGCACAATAATTCATTTCCACAACATAACATCACCCAAAAGAACCACTTGTTGTACTCACAACGCGTTCCGTACATGCCAAAATTTTCTTGCCCATAACAACAGGGAATTCATTAAAAGTGCAATCACCACATGTAGTACATGCACGGTTCCAATAACATCAAAAAGGGGTACATCATGAAATCAAAACCTACATTACGAGTTCATTACATAAGGATCAAAGATAAAGAGCTAACGCATCTAGCTAGATATTATAGCTAAGCTACTCGTCGGGGTGGTCGCTGTCAATGTCGAACACACCATCACCGTGGTCATCCTCAAAAGGCTCAACCTCTTCATCTTCAGGCTCCTCCTCGGTGTCCACCTCCATGCCATCATCCTCAGCAATCAACACATTGGGATCTTCTTCCACCGCTGGAGCTGGAGGAAGAATTGGGTTCACCATGTTGTTGAGACAATGAACATCTAGTTGAAGCTCCTCAATCTGGCGTATGAGTTCCTGCTCTCTACGATCGAACTCCGTTGCCTGCCTAGCAGCCTGAAACACAGTCCTGATCCTAGCTGCCTCCCTAGTTTTAGCAAGGCAAATGACCTCATCCCTCTCAGCATGGACGTCTGGTAACTCAGCGCTAGCTACATCTCTTTCAGCAACAACATGGACAAACTGCCCCCGACGGGCTTCCAAGGCTATCATATAATTACCTATCTTATTTTGAGCTGCTCTAACTGCCCTTCGGTGCCTACGCACATGTCCTCGCATCCTGCGTTGTGTAGCCTATGCACTTTGGAGCTCTTGCATATAGCTGATATAGCTATCCTAGCAAGAGTAAAATATCTTCATAACAGCATACATGGCACTCATAGCAGCATTACTGCTTCCTGCTCTTTCATCCCAGTCTCTTACCAAAGCATTACCGCCTGGCTAGGTCCAAGCGGTCTATGATGCATCCACTCAAGGGAAAGATCCAACGGGCCCATTGACAAGCTCATCACCGAATTCTTGACAGATTTCGCTAAGGACTTCAAAAGTGGCCACTTAGGCACCCTCCCAAGGGGTTTGTCCTTCTGACTTGATACTCCATCCTTGCCACTGAGGGTTGTCCACACGGGCAGTGACAGTGACCCACATGTTGTATCATCGTTGTCTCTCAGTTACCACTTCGCTCCAAAAAATAGTGAGGCGGTTCAGCATACCCGATAGAGTGCAGTACCCTCCACAGTAAGGTGGGAGTCCCAAACAATGCCAAAAAGGTGTCGCATGCAACAGGGGTTCCTAGGGCTGCCATCTGTAGCAAAAGGTTACAATTAAGTGAGACAACATGATTATAGAAAAGAGTTACTTAACAATAAGATCAAGCAAGGGGGAGGAACAATGCAATGATATGAATGAATGATGTATCATGATGTATGCTCATTCCGTACATCCTCGCAAACTTAGAAAAATAGATCCTAACGACATACGCGGTGGCATACATACGTTCTCTCGATATAATCGTAACTAAATGAGCTACACGTTTTGTTGTTAGTGTACCTATAGAAAATTCATTTCAGCCCAACCCAACAGTTATATGTACAGAAAGGTAAATCTGGGCTCTAAATTGAATACCAAGGATAGCAAGATATATATTAAAGCAGTAAACTAAATACTTCCATATATATATCCCATATATATACTTCTGTATCAAAGCTACCCGATGATCAATACACTATCCACAATTAAATACGCACAATATACACATGCAAGCATGCATATACAACTGTATCATAGCTAGCTCTCCCCGACCGCACGCTCACTTTTTGCGATCATGCCACTCATCAACTTATCTTCTTACCTAGCGTAGAGGCAATTGATCCAAACATTAACACTCAAGTGAGTGGCACCCATAAAATAGCATGCCGTATGGACAACGAAAGTAAAAACCCCCCATGTTAGTACTTAAATAGCCACCTAATAGTCCTTACACTGGGCATAAAGGAGATGACCACTGGCACACTATAGTTTTAAGTTCAATCTTCAACACTCTAAACTTATTACTACAGTTGTAGAAATTACGTTTATAAAACAAAAACCTTTGTTTTAATTACACATGTGACAAGTTTAGTGTTGAATTTTGCTCCGATGCCAACTGTAACAGAACTGTCCAATTTATATGAACACAAGTATAATAGCAACCACCAAGGTAGTCAAACCATCACACTTGAGCCCATATAAATCTGGTAGTCCGTCGAGTATCACAAAGGATCTCGAATCAACCAATATACAAGCCAAGATCGTACATGATTCAACATACAAGCCACATGTTACAACAAGTTCACAAATAGTTTGTCATACATCAGAGTTCCAACATAGTTATTACAACATCAGTTTAACAGTAGCGGAAGCAACATAGTTCTGAACGACACCAACAGTAGTTTAGATACATAGCTAGTTTTCATAGTCATCTCCAACAAAAGCATAAGGGTGAGATGATATATAGAATGACCATGCCCATAGTCCTATTCCTCATCCACTGCAGGAGCAAAGCAGTGCTTGCAGTAGCCATGGTACATAACATTATATGCAACAATGGGAATAAAACCCTGAGTATAAGAAGGTACTCACCTAGACTTACCCGTCATCAACTAAAATACTAAGACACCAAGGAGTATGTAAGGCTTTATAAGTAGAGCCGGTAGACATTATTTGCATAAAAAGCATTAGTTGCCCAATATCTTTTAAACTGTGAATCACCAGTTATAAATCCTATCTCATATTATATTAGCAACTATCCTATGCCAAACATGTTGGTACCATTAAGTCAACACAATATCCACCAAATTTCATGGTATTTGGATCTATACATTGGGAGTTATGGATTTATCTTTGAAGGGTACAGAATCTGCCAGAAAAGTGATAATTATTGGATTGATCAAGAGTCACTTTAATTGAAAGTACCTCAAGTTGGAATCATGTTTATAAGTGTTTGAGGTACCTAAGTTTGGTTTTGAATTGATCTAAAAGCATGGCAAGTAATGGGTACAAGGTCATTTGATTGAAGAGTGTACTTGGCACACATTTGGTACTCAAGTTGAAGATCAAAACCAAGCTCAAGATAAGGATGGAGTTTAAGTTCTAGTGACTATTGGAAATCATTTGGTAGAAAGAAAAGGACTTAAACAAGTAGAAAGAAAAGGACTTAACGAAGGAATCAAGGTTACTTATCAAGTTAAGTCCATCACTTGAATCAATCAATCAAGTTATTTCAAGTGAGTGTCAAGAATGATTCTTGGAGAGAGGTCACTTCTTCCTAGTGAAGGGGCTTGCCGCCTATGTGTAGGTAAACCAAGTGTGGTACTTGGAAGGCTAATATGGAAGTGGTGATCTGAGGAACATTTGAGATGCTTAGTTGAAGAAATCAAAAAGGTTGATCAAGAAAAGCAAGTAACACCCAAAAGAGAGCTAGTCATGATATTTCAAGTGGTATTCTCACATTGATGCTTTCATGCAAGCAAAGATGACAAATGATGAAGCAAGCCAACCACAACAAGAAAGTGCACTTGATCTTAAGTGGTTCTCAATTCATATGGTGAAGAATGGACTCTATCTATAATGATTGGTCTTCACCAAGCTATAAATTGGACTTCACATTGCAATTGCAGAGCTTAATTGGAAACTAATGACTATTCTCTACTCCAATATAGCAAAGGTATCATGGTAATGTACATGATCATTTCATCCCTTACTACTATGCGGTTAGTGCATATAGTACATGCTTATTAGGATCATGCATGACAAATGAAAATCTTTGAAATTCATAGCCTACCACTATTGCTTGAATGATTAATTGATCTAGTGGTTAGTATATGAATTTGTTCATGAGCTAGTGAACCCAAGTACTTGATTTAATTTGGGTTGCTAACAAGTGACAAGTACAACATTGGCAAAATAACCCTTGCAAGAGGTGTGAAGAAGCTTGTCATTGCTTCAAACCAGACTTGGAAGCTTAGACAAATCAATTTAGTTCAAGTCAACTTAGAAGCTCATGATAAGTAACAAGAGCACAAGCACAAGACAACAATGCAAATGGATATCTAGTTTGGATTGTTTTAAGTGGCATCTAGACTCAAATATTTCATCAAGAATTCACAAGTGGTGTTTAGATCAACTTATAAGTGATACCTACAAGTCGTACTCATGAAGATAGAAAATGTTCAAGAAATGGTTTTTATTGACAAATCCAACAAGTGGTTCCAAGATAGAAATTCTTCCAAGTGGTATCACATTCCTACATGTGGTATCAATTATACAAGACGATGGTTCCACAAGCGATCCTCAACTTTAAGTAATCATCAAATGAAGAATGCATCCCTCACTATAAGAGCTCAAGCTTATCAAGTGGATGACCCATGCTATGACATAGGGGGAGGTATCCCATCAATTGGTATCAAGGTCAAATATCCTATGTGTGGTATCTCAAGAGCTATACAAGTGGTGTCATTCCAACATATGAAGTGGTGTCCATCAAAAATAAAGATTCAAGTGTCAACCATATACCCCAATGCAAGCCTTTGCATCAATGAGAAGCACACCTTTTATGGAAATTGATGACAAAGGGGGAGAGATTGTACAAACTATGAAAGCTTTGGGAGAGATTGAGATGAAGAAGTAGAAGTTAGACATGGACATGGATAAAGAGGGAGCAACATTGAAGAATGTGAGGGGATCAAAATCCTTGGACAAGAGAAGCACACAAGTAGAGGGAGCAAGCTCATGAACTTTTGATTGACTGCATTTGATTTGTGCATGCTTGCATTGCATAAGTTTTTAAATTTGATATGCATGCTTGTGTGGTGCATGCTAGTTGTAGAACTTGAATGATGATATGATAACTAGCATGCATAGGATGGTAGCTAGACTTGTGTTTATCATGCAAAAACTAGAACCTTGCTTATAATGTCGATCTCATGGGGTATCTAGTATTCTTGTTGTCTAGCTACTCATGGTTCTAAGGATGGTGTCAAAAGTGCAACTCCGATTGGTATCATGCATCGAAGGTTAATTCTTTACACCTTAGTATCATCGGTAGTAATTACTCTCCCATAATTCCAATCTTTGCATATGTGCGAGCTTCAAACCAAACATTCTAGCACATATGTAGGGGGAGCTAATACTACCAATTCAGGTTTATGGTACTTGTCCAAAATCATTTACACATGCTAAAATTGCTTGGGCAAGCAACATGAATCCAAAAGTGCTTAATTTCCATATCTTTGTAGAGTTGTTATTAATTACCAAAAAGGGAGAGATTGAAAGGTCCTTGTTTAGTTTTGGTAATTGAGTGACAACCTAGGTGGACTAATTGTGTTTAATATGAGATACACAAGTGATTAGTCCATAGGTACATGTGTGTGAGCAACATATGTCATAGATGTGAAATGGCTTGGAGATGTTGCAAAGCTCACACATGTGATGAAGGAGTTTATTGCATATGAGACATGACATGGAGTCATATGATCAAGGTGGAGAAGATCAAGACAAGACTTGACTCGACGGACCGGTTGCAAGTGTGAAGGGCAAGTTGAGTGATGACTTAGCGCTGATGGACCGAGGCAACAGTGAAGAGCAAGTGAAGTCAAAATCAATGAACCAATACTGTCACGTGATGATATGAAGTGGATCATATCATTTGGTGATTGGTTGGTGCATGTGTTGCATCAACATTGGAGAAGATGGAATGGAATGCTCAAGGCAAAGGTATAACCTAGGACATTTCATTTCACTAGTTATAGGTGTATAGAGAAGTTGATGACCGGGTTTAGGATAGATGGCCATAGTATCAAGAGGAGCAAACTTGTTTGCATATCAATCATCTAGTGCCACTTGAGTAATCTAACTTTGCATACATGTTAGGATTGAGTGGCATGGTGAATTGAGTGACTAATCCTTTGGGAAATGTTTATGAAAAGCTAACACACTTGCACATGGTGGTGTACACTTGATGGTGTTGGCATATTTGCAAAGGAGAAGTTGAAAGGTGAAGAAAGGAGGCAAAACTAGGCTTAGGCTGCTGCACTGGGGGCACCGCCCCTAGCTGTTTGGTGCACCACCACCGTTGTGACAGTGCCCGGCTGGACAAGGCTGAGAAGGTGGAGTTGGGGTGGCACCGCCCTGCCTTGGCAGTGGCACTGCCCTCCTGTGTCCGGTCACCATTTGGCAGTGGCCAAGAGCGTGTAGAAGGACAGGGGCACTGCCATGTCCAGTGTGCACCACCAAATGTAGGGCGGTGGCACCACCATGGGGGTGTCTGGTGCACCGTCATGGCACCGCCGCTTTTCAACAAAGAGGAGGGGTTGCCGAGTGGGTCACCGCCTGGGCATAGCCATGCCTAGGGCAGTGCACCACCCCTTTTTACCCAAGATTGGTGACTTCGTGGGGTTGGCCTAGGTGGTCACCGCCACCCCTATTCGGTGACCAATGGCTTGTTTCTAGCCATTGGAATTCAACCGTTGGGAAGGGCAGCTTTGCTTCAACAGCTCTATTTGGCTTAGGGGCTATAAATAGAGGTGGAGCTCAGGCTTGGGTTGGTTGCTGAGCACCCTTAAGCCTTGGTGGCTTGTGTTGCTATGCTTGGGAGCCCTCTAACTCACTTGAGGTTGATAGTGATCATCCAATCGAGTGAGTGAGCGATTCTAGTGCAATTGCATCATGATGGTGCATCGAGTGGCACTAGGTGATCGAGTTGCAAGCCGATGGTGCTTGTTACTCTTGGAGGTTGCCACCTCCTAGATGGCTTGGTGGCTTGTGACTCCATTGAAGCACGCGAGAAGATTGTGCGGTGCTCTAGAGGAGGATTTGTGAGGGGAATTGTGCTCACCCCGTGGGGATCATGAAGAGCAACTTTAGTTGAGTATGTCATTGAGCTACCCTCACTTTTGGGGTAGGTTCTTGCAGTGCCCAATGTGCGGGCTTGGCGGGTGATGCCAATTAGACACGGAACCACCAAATGAGCAATCAGCAAAACAGGGACATACCTTGGTGGCATCCAAGTGAACCTCAGGAGAAAATCACCGTGTCAACATTGTCTTCATCATCTTCTCGGTGGTTTGTATTCCGCGCAACACAAGCTTGTATTTACATTTCATACATTGTTCTTGTGTAGTTGCTCTTGTAACTAGTTTGCTTGTGTAGCTTTCTAGTTACGTTCTTGCTTGTATAGCATAGAAGTAGCTCCCTTGTGTGACAAATTTGGTTTGTGTAACCTTGTTAGTCACATTGTTTAGTTTGGTAGCTAAGTAATTTGCGCTCTCTAATTTAGCTGGTGTAGCCTTGTTATTGAGCATTGCTAGTGAGCTTAGGAACTTTGTGCTTTTATGTCACTAGCTTGTGTAGGAGCTCCCCAGTTGCCAAAGTACTAGTTCATATGTTTGTGTGACCTTACTCTAGAATTAATTTGGTGAGCTCTAGCTAGCTTGGCACCTTTGTTACCTAATTAGGATCTTTATAAGGTGCTTGTGAACTTAGATAGAGGGGTGTAGTCTTGGCTAGACCGATAGTTTTAATTATGCATTTGTTTCGGTTAGCCGATGTGATTAATTTTAGAAAGGACTATTCACCCCCTCTAGTCTGCCATCTCAACCCTGCACTAGCCCTAGCCTTGGCATGCTTGGCTTAGCTGGGCCTCGGTTGCTCGGGCATTCAGTAACGGGTAAGTTGTGGGCCGCATGGCCTGCTAACTTGTTGGTGCTGTGAGATACCCTGGGGTTACAACCCCGACAGTAGCCCCCAAGTATTCTTGCGATCATGAAGTGATTGTGAAAGCGCTGGTATGCGCGTGCATTAGGGCATGGGCTCACGGTCGTGGCCTTTCCAAGCTTTGCTGCTTGACCCCTTTTGGGCTTGGTGTGTTCAGGGCGGTAGGTTGACGTTGCGCCCCGTCCTATCTTGTTGAAGTGGTATGTGATGGCTGATCCTTATCGTGTTAATGTGCTGCTCATCGAGGTCCGTGACCTAGGCGGGGCCGTGTGGTCTCATCGGTGTTGCATCGGTCCTACCTTTAGGGAGGTCTAGACTTTTCGTCCTTACATGGGCATCCATTACTATTCGTGACCTTTCGTGGTTTGCCATGCGGCAAGGGGTTTTCGAGCTACTCTATCCCCCGTGGCCCTATAAGTACTGGTCTCCCCACCATTTGAGTCATACGTCGGTGCATCTACAGATCATCTCCCACCTTCCTACTGAGAGAGAGGAAATGGGAGAGAAAAGCTCGGGAGGGACCACATGGCTCCCGTTGAGTGTTCCTTTTGGGGTCTCCTATGGCGGCCAAAGCCGACGTCGCCCTTCCAACAACTAGTACTAGAAGGGATTTTGTGAGCAAGGAAGGACCGAGGCGGTGCTCAGGCTAACCATAGGGTCCCATGATCCAAGCGCTTACCCGGACCCATAGGTCTCGGGTTGCCAGAGCACGAGCACCAAGGACAACTTCTAGTTTCTCCCCGTACTTGTAGATGGCTTTAGAAAGCTGCCTTAAGTTCGGGGGAGGCGTTGCCATCCCATGGTGTCCCCTTCATGCTTTTCAAAGCATGATGGTGATGGCTTGAAGGCTTATTCCCGCCCCATTCTTTCTTCCTTGCGCACCCCTGCCTGTAAGGCAGGGGTGCTACGGGTAGGAGCGGGAGGTGATTTCTTGCATCTTTTCCTCCCGCACCTGATGAGGACATCACTTCTTCAGAGGTACCCGCTGATCCTCCAACCGTCATGCAAGGTCCAATGACCCAGGCTCGAAAGCGACAACTCAATTTAGAGGTGAGCTCGTTCTTAAGCGATACTTTACATACTTTTGAGAATAGACTGCTACCTAATGATGTTATCTTGCTTAGGAACATTGGAGAGGGTCATAAAGGACTTAGAGGAAGTGGTGGAGGTGATGATGACCAGCAAGGACGTCCAACACAAACCGGAGGCCTAGTCCAACAAGAATTCGAGTCTACCTCGGCCTCTAGGACCAGTCTGCCTTAAACTGGTCACCTAGGACGCATCTGGACTCCATTTTCGATGATCCACATATGGATGGAAAGATAATTTGATAAGGTAGCCAATCCAAGTGGTCTCACATCAAAATCAGTTTGGAATCAATGGGAATCGTGGTTACAAGACAGCATCCAGAATCTGTCAGGGTGCTGCGACACCGTCTTTTGGTCCGTTGGACCATGTATCGTGTTTGGGCCCATTAGGGGCGCGTCCTGGGGTCTTGCATGACCCTAGAGTCTTCATAAACAGCTGCCACTCCTCTATTAGGGTTTGGGTTTTGCTTAGATTATTCTGTCAAGAATAGTTTCACCGTTCATTGGTTTGTGAGACCCCAACTTTGAGAGATTAATCATTCATCTATAATTTGGTTGTGTTCTTTCTTGTTCTTGCTTGTGTTCTTCGTTGCGTAGGTAGGGATTAGCCTTCTTGGCGAGGTCAACCTGGTCTAAGACTTGGTTGATAACTAGAGGAGCTGTGGTGCTAAGATTGCAGGGTTCGATCTTTCGATCTGAAGCCGGATCGGTGTGTCATTCTCCGCCACAACGATAGTTACCACCACCTGACGAAAGATCAGGATCCCCGTTCCCATTAAGTGGTATCAGAGCTAAGGTATACCATTAGGTTCACTTTTATTCCCTAGTTTTGAGTGTTTCGCATTCGTCCCATAGTCCAGTGCCATACTCGTTTTCCCCTGTCCTAGAACCTTCCGCGCCATAGCCTTTGCATATTTCAATTTTAGAGTCCGTCGTGTTGAGTTTGTGTCCTGGTTGAGATCTTGTTGCTAGTTAGGCCATGTTAGAGTCTAGTTTGTGTGTTTTTCCCCATCGTTTCCATCAAATCTTTGCTGTTGTGACCAGTTTTGTGCACATTATTCTCGTTTTGTCCTTTAATTCGGAGTCAATTCTTAAAACTGGTCTAGTTTTCGCATACGAACTCCGATTTTGACGTTTCATGTATCAAAATCGATTAGAAAAAAATTTTGGATCCATCCATCCCTTGCTTTGTCGGGGTTCGAAAATTTTAGATTGATCAAAAAGTGGTCACAAGATCCTCTTTTCGTGGTCACAAGGTTTTTGTCGATTTTGAGCAAGTTTTCTAAAAATTCCACAGGCCACGTCTTTCATTTGTTTTAGCTCATATTTTATGTGGTTACTTCTTTTGTGCTCCTAAGTAAATGAAAAATATCAAAAAAATAAAATAAAAAATTCAAAATTTCCCAAAAAACAACGACAGCCCAAAAAATAGAAAAAAAGAGAGGGGCAAAAGAGGAACAATATTTAGAGGAGCGCATAGAGAAGACCAAAGTGAGTTGTGTTAGCGTGTGCTGTCTGGTTCCTTGTTTGTGTTGTTGTTTCCATCCACCATACTTGTTTTTCATACACCTATCACCTTACTATCCACCATACTTTTGTCACACACCTGGTACTTGGAACATTTTAGACCAGCAACAAGAACAAGTACTTTGGACTATAATTCAGCATTACTTTCTGTTACTGACTTGTGTGCCAGATATACATATTACTCTTTGTGTGCCTTCCAAGCTCCACAAACTCTTTAGATCAGTACAGACAAAGGGCCTTGCAATCTCGGTACCACTACCTCACAGGTATCACGAACCAGCCGCCGGTTGTACCGGGCACTGCTTGTGTTGGTAAGAACTTTATAAGAGCTTGGTAAGATGCTTCCACTTGCTGTGAAAAGTGACACCACTGCAACCACATAGTCATTTGGTAGGGATAACTTTCACCGTTTGTTTCTATTTTTGTGTTTTCAATGGTAGGAGGTGAACAGACTGGAGATAACAATCCTAAGGGTTTCAACGAGTGTGTCAGCCAAGAGCAACTACAAGCTGTTGTTGAGGATGCCCAAAAAAAAGGATGAATGAGGCCATTAGGAAGGCCGTCACTAATGCACTCATTGAACTCAACATTGGCAATAGCATGGAGAGATTGGACAAACGAATTTCCACGCTAACCGACAAGGTTACTGAGTTAGAAACCTTGGTGGCGGTCAACAACAATGACATCTCTGGCAGCAACACCAATGGTCTCTTGCCAGAAGACACGGTGCATGATATCATTGGAAACATAGATCGAGCAACCTTCCGACAAGCAAGATTACGACAATGTCTTCGCCGCAACACGACGAGTATGGGTGGTATCCACCACCATCAAGGTAATAATCATCGTGTACCCGATGATCCTTATGCTAAGATTAAGTTCACAATACCATCTTTTTCGGGTCATTACGATGCCGAGGGATATCTTGGGATATCTTGATTGGGAGATGATAGTAGAACAAAAGTTTAGTGCCCACCTTGTGCCTGAGCATCATAGAGTTCGTCAAGCTACTAGTGAGTTTAAGGATTTTGCCATTATTTGGTGAAATGGGCTAGCTGCACAGGATGCTTTACCTGGTACATGGGAAGAACTTAAGGTAGCTATGTGTGATCACTTTGTTCCTCCTTATCATAGAGACTTGCATAAGAAATTGATGCATTTAGAACATGGAGATAAATTTGTACAGGATTACTATGGTGAGCTCCAAAAGGGATTGATGTGCTGTAGTGTTGTGGAGGGAAACGAAGATGCCATTTGTCATTTTTATTCGGGTTTGAGGCGTGAGATTCAGGACATTGTTGATTATAAAGAATTTAACATTGTCAACCAGTTGTTTCAGTTTGCTATGCTTGCAGAAAAGGAATTGCAGGGGCGTGAACAGCAGAGCAAGAGCAAGGTCAGCACCACATACACGCCACGCTCGACACCATCTTTGGGGCTGACCAAGCCAACCACTTTTCGGCCTCCTCCACCAATGAGCAAGCGACCAACAACATCTGGAGTTTCCACTACACCTAAGGCACCTCCCACACGACCTTTAGATTTAGGTAAAAATTCTTTGCAGGTGCCTACCAAGAGTTCCTCATCCGTTGCATCGACGGGACACACTTCGGGTATTCAGTGCCACCGCTGCCATGGCATTGGCCATGTGCAGAAGGACTACCCAAGTCAGCGGGCATATATTGCTACAGAAGATGGTTATATCAGCACCTCTGACATTGAGGATGAAGAAGACCAAGATGCAGATGAGGAGGACGGCAAAGTCCTTGGTGACGAGGCCATGATGTCCTATAGGAGCATCATTGTACAGTGGGTCCTCAGCTCACAAGTCTAGCAACTTGAGAAGCTACACCGCCATAACTTGTTCTAGATTTTCTTTGTCATCAGCGACCGTCGAGCATGTGTCATTATTGATAGAGGTAGCTGCAACAATTTGGTGAGTTCTGATTTGGTCAAGAAGCTTGGCTTGACCACACACCCACACCCACGTCCATACTATATTCAGTGGCTAAATGATTCTGGTAAAGCAAAGGTAATACAAACTTACAGAGTTTCATTTTCCATTGGTTCTTATACTGATTTTGTTGATTGTGATGTGGTACCTATGCAAGCTTGTTCACTCTTATTGGGTCATCCTTGGGAACATGATAATGATGCTACACACCATGGTAGAAGTAATAAATACACTTTTGTGCATAAAGGAAAGAAAATTACTTTGGTACCTTTGACCCCTGCTCAAATTGTACAAGCTGATAGAGAACGTGCTACTAGTTTGAATGATGTTCAATCTAAAAATCAGCAAGCTGCTAATTCTATTTTCTCACCTAAAAAGGATAAGTCTACATCTATTTCTAAGGCTGAGGGGATTAAATTGAAGGGTGGTGTTATGCTTGCAACAAAATGTGACTTTGCTGAAATTTCCGATGATGATATTTGCTATGCTTTGGTATGCAAGCGAGCTATATTTTTGCTTGATGATATTGTTAGCTCGGTATCTCCTGCTATCACTAACCTTTTGCAGGAGTATGAGGACATTTTTCCAACTAAGATACCCCTGGGGCTGCCACCTATGAGAGGAATAGAGCATCAAATTGATTTGATTTCGGGAGCAACCTTGCCCAACCAAGCTGCCTATCGAACCAATCCTGAGGAGACTAAGGAAATTCAGCGGCAAGTCCAAGATCTTTTGGACCACGGGTATGTACGTGAAAGCCTTAGTCCTTGTGCCATTCCTGTACTTTTGGTTCCTAAGAAAGATGGAACTTGGCGTATGTGTGTTGATTGTAGAGCCATCAATAATATTACTATTTGGTATCGTCATCCCATTCCTAGGCTAGACAACATGCTAGATGAGTTGTGTGGTTCTATAATTTTCACTAAGATTGACTTGCGAAGTGGCTACCATCAAATTAGAATGAAACTTGGAAATGAATGGAAAACTACGTTTAAAACCAAATTTGGGTTGTATGAGTTGTTAGTAATGCCTTTTGGTTTGACAAATGTACCTAGCACTTTCATGCGCTTAATGAATGAGGTTTTAAGAGCTTTTATTGGACATTTTATGGTAGTTTACTTTGATGATATATTGATTTACAGCAAGTCTTTTGATGAACATATGGATCACTTACGTGCTGTTTTTAATGCTTTACGTGATGCACGTCTATTTGGTAACCTTGAGACGTGCATCTTTTGCATGGATCGAGTTTCTTTTCTTGGCTATGTTGTAACTCCACAAGGAATTGAGGTGGATAAGATGAAAATTGAAGCCATAAAGAGCTGGCCGGTTCCCCAAACCATCACACAGGTGAGGAGTTTTCTTGGTCTTGCAGGATTCTACCGCCGCTTCATAAAAGATTTCAGCACCATTGCTGCCCCATTACATGAGTTGACGAAGAAAGGAGTGGTGTTTCATTGGGGAAAGGCACAAGAGGAGTCCTTTGACACTTTGAAGGACAAGCTTACACACGCACCATTGTTGCAACTTCCAAATTTTGGTAAGACTTTTGAGCTAGAATATGATGCTAGTGGAGTTGGCATTGGTGGTGTTTTGATGCAAGATGGTAAACTAGTTGCTTACTTTAGTGAAAAATTACATGGTCCTATTCTTAATTATTCCACGTATGATAAAGAATTGTATGCACTTGTTCGTTCTTTAGAGATGTGGCGTCATTATTTGTGGCCTAAAGAATTTGTTATTCATTCTGATCATGAATCGCTTAAGTATCTTCGCTCTCAAAATAATCTGAATCGTATGCATGCTAAATGGGTTGAATTTATTGAATCTTTTCCTTATATTATCAAACACAAGAAAGGGAAGGATAATGTGATTGCTGATGCTTTGTCTAGAAGATATACATTGCTGTCCCAACTTGATTGTCGGATTTTTGGTCTTTAATCCATTAAAGAACAATATGCGCTTGATCCTGATTTTAAGGATGTGTTGCTTAATTGTAGAGAGGGACGCATATGGAATAAGTTTATGATCAGCGATGGGTTTTTGTTTAGAGCTAACCGCCTATGTATTCCAGTTGGTTCCATTCGTCTTTTGTTGTTGCAGGAGGCACATGGAGGCAGATTGATGTGACATTTTGGTGCCAAGAAGACAAAGGAGGTGTTGTCCACACACTTCTTTTAGCCAAGGATGAGGCGAGATGTAGAGCGGTACGTGGCTCAGTGTGCCACATGTCAAAAAGCTAAGTCAAGGTTGAACCCACATGGTTTGTATATGCCTCTTCCTGTTCCTTCTACTCCTTGGGCAGATATATCTATGGATTTTGTGTTGGGATTGCCAAGGACTAAGAGGGGGAGGGACAGTATTTTTGTGGTGGTTGATTGTTTTTCTAAGATGGCATATTTTATTCCTTGTCATAAGAGCGACGATGTTGTTCATATTGCTGACCTTTTCTTTCAAGAAATCATTCGCTTGCATGGTATGCCTTCTACTATTGTTTTAGATCATGATGCAAAATTCTTGAGTCATTTTTGGCGCACGTTGTGGAATAAATTGGGGACCAAGCTGCTGTTTTCTACAACATGTCATCCCCAAACTAATAGGCAAACTGAGGTTGTGAATCAAACATTGTCCACCATGTTGAGAGCCATTTTGAAGTGCAATTTGAAGATGTGGGAAGAGTGTTTGCCGTATGTGGAGTTTGCATATAACAGGGTGGAACATTTCACCACCAAGGTAAGTCCTTTTCAGGTAGTATATGGTTTTAACCCCCGTGCTCCTATTGATCTTTTGCCTTCACCTACCACTGAGAGAATACATAGTGATGCTAGAGAGCGTACTAATTTCATTCGTAAGTTGCACGAAACAACTAAAGCAAATATTGAAAGAATGAATGAAAAGTATAGAATTGCTGGTAGTAAAGGTAGAAAAGAGATTAAACTTGAACCGGGTGATTTGGTTTGGTTATATTTGAGAAAAGATAGATTTCCTGAGCTGCATAAGTCTAAATTAATGCCAAGAGCAGCTGGTCCTTATAAAATCATTGAGAAAATAAATGATAATGCCTACAAACTTAAATTTCCACCCGAGTTCGGGGTTAGTCCCACCTTTAACATTGTAGATTTGAAACCTTATTTGGGAGAAGAAGATGAGCTTGAGTCGAGGATGACTCCAATTCAAGAGGGGGAGGATGATGAGGACATCACTTCTTCAGAGGTACCCGCTGATCCTCCAACCGTCATGCAAGGTCCAATGACCTAGGCTTGAAAGCGACAACTCAATTTAGAGGTGAGCTCATTCTTAAGTGATACTTTTCATTTTTTTAGAATAGACTACAACCTAATGATGTTATCTTGCTTAGGAACATTGGAGAGGGTCATGAAGGACTTAGAGGAAGTGGTGGAGGTGATGATGACCAGCAAGGACGTCCAACACAAGCCAGAGGCCCAGTCCAACAAGAATTCAAGTCTGCCTCAGCCTCCAGGACCAGTCTGCCTTAAACTGGTCACGCAGGACGTATCCGGACTCCATTTTCGATGATCCACATATGGATGGAAAGATAATTTGATAAGGAAGCCAATCCAAGTAGTATCTGGGGCCCCCGACAGCATTGCCTTAGCAACAATGTCATGGTTCAATGCATCTCAAGCGTATTGACCACTCTTGTACTGCCCAGAGTTGGGTGAAAAGAATGACCCTTTCTGTACATTCTCTTTGCACCCGTGGTGAGCCCCCGGGTCATGAGATTAGGGTTGTGATTTTTAGTTTGGCGTGAGAAAATGTTTTCTTGACCTCTTCCTTTGTGGTCACGAGGTTTTTTGTGAACGCCCATTTGGCTCATAGGTCTTGGACCTTCTGTCTCTTCTACGTGATCGAGCCATGATCATGCTTTGGGTTCCGCATTGTGCATCACCCTAGCCTCTTGCTTCATTGATCTCTCCTGGATAGGTCGTGGACCCCTAACAATTTATGAGTCTTTGGAGCAGGCCTTAGGTCAGAGACTTGGGTCACAGGGCAGGGTTGGTCGAGGCTTGGCCCTAACCTCTTTTGGGGTCATGGTGACCCGACTCTATTTTTCCTTGGTGCCCTTATTGACCCTGGGAGGTCATGTTGCCTTGTTACAGGCAGGTTTAGTTTTGCCCCATGTGGGGAGAGGAATGTCCACCATAACCACGTGGTTGGAGCGGTGCGCCTCGTCAGAGTCTATGGGTAATCCGAGCGGGACCTGATATCCTCCCCAATCGACATGGAGTTTGGCTGTGCCTTGCGTGAGACATCATATAAATCGTCGGTCGTCAATCCCGTTGGTCTCCAACCGCCTCCATAGCGGCTAGTGGGAAAGATGCCTCCCCCCAGAGAGGGTCAACCTGGGAGACTTCGAAGCAAATGACTCAAACATAGGGAGAGATGGTCATGTGGCTCCACACCACCGATTAGAGTAGCAGGGGCCCATCTCCTCCCTGGCCCTATCCCTTTTGTGGCCTTGAGCCCTTCTAAGGACTGGCCTGATAGAGAGTTTCCTAAGCTCGACATGGGGTCATGGATGTGGAGGGCCGCTCGGCGTGTGATCCTAGGGGGCTATCGACCTCCCCTAGCCACATTGCATCCTAGCGGTGCCCTCTTGCGTATAGTTGTGCGCCCTAAAATGTAGGTGCACGAATTTAAGAGATAATGAAGGTGAGAGGTTTGAGGCTTACTCGGGATACATTGTCGCGCTGGTGCCCACTGCTCAATCTTTTGCCTGGCCACCTCGCCTCTCCTATGCTATGAGAAAGTAGTTAGTAAATGGCAGAGTGTATGGGTGTGTTTGATGTACCTCCTATGACCATTGCTAGGTCTTGTGTCACCTGGGAGACTGAACCGCTGCATCTTATGCCTCTTGGTTGCTAGTGCATCTTAGAGTTTGCGCCTGTCTTGAATGTCGACCGTCATCTTCTCTACCTTCATCTTCATGCCATCTATTTAAGTCGAGGGAAAACAGGGCAGTGCGCCTCATCCCCACTTCTTCCCTATCTTCTGAGTTTTCCTTGATGTCTTATCTAATTGAGAGAACAGTTGTCTCCATTAGGCGTCTTGGTTCGCGATCCATCCCGGCGGCTTCACTGCTGCCAGGAAGGATCTTCAGAGATCGGGCTCTACCGCACCTGGTCGGCCTTCATCCTCCATGGGTGTTAGAGGAAGTTCCATGAAGATGGGGAGGAATGATGCCATGGGAGGCTCAGGCTGCTAGGTTCCCCCATGGTTGGAGGGCACGTGGCTCCCAGCTCTGGGTCTAGGAGCATTTGAGCATCGACTCGGTGGCCTACTCGGTGGCTTGTTGCTAGGCACTACTCCCCGGCTATACCGGAAGCGGTGTCGGGGTGGTTTCTGGTAGGCTCCTCTTCCTTAGATGTTAGAGGAAGCTCAGCGAGGCGGTCGTCCCTGAGGCTTCTTTTGATAATCCTCTCATGCTCATGGTGTAGCTCTAAAGGTTGAAGACACCTTGTACCGGTTTCTCCTCTTCATGAGATGTCCATCGTGAGCGGGAAGGGATCCAACAATTATCATAACCTTAGGTCCATCTAGCCCTATAACGTGTTAGGCTAGATGTTGTTGTTTCATGGCTTTAGAAGCCGATGATCCTAATGTTTAGGACAGTGTTGTAACCAGCAAACGCGTAAGCCCCCGAGGCTGTGATGTATGTGTTGCCCTTTCTGATTTCCCTTTTGTCATTGCCAATGTCAGTTGTTTGAATGACTTGTCTCGATGATCCTTAGCATGAAGGGTTTTTGCCCAAGCTATTTAATCTCCATGTTGTTGACCTTCGCAAATCATTTTGTCTAGCTAGGCTCATCGTTGAGCCATTATCGGGCTGTGGGGGTTCATGCCTGCATGCACTGCGTGCTCCGCTGCAATCAAGGGAGGTGACATGTTTATCGTTCCCCACTGGGCCTTCCTCCGGGGGAGCGGTTGCTGCAGACTTGGATGAAGTGGCCCTGATACACCGTTCGAGTGCACACCGAGGCGCCTGGCGTTCCCGAGCGGGTTGTGCTTTTAGGGGGCCTTAGGGAGTTTTTGGTGGTTTCGTTTGGCTAGATGCATCGCCTACCATGGTCATTTGAGCGAGCGTGAATGCCCCGTAGGTGAATCGCTATTATTAGTTTGGCCCTCATCGAGCTCGTCGCTCAGGATCTTCTCCCTCAGCATTGTGTTCTTTGGGTGCGAGTTCTAGCTCAGGGTTTGGTCCGCAGGGCTAAACGTTGTGCGGCCCAATGCCGCAGTTGAGGCATCGAGGAACTACTCGCCATTTTGTCCTGTCATGGGTACACAGGGAGGGGCTCAAAACAGGTTTCTCATTCGGTGATAGATGATGTTTGAGCTCTTTGTGCATAATGCGAGACCGGCGTATTCGCTTGTCACGTCATCGTTCTTTCACTCACTTTCCATTCGAGGTGGAATGTGCTTTTCCCCCACGGTCCTATGCTTGTGGACACATTTTTTAACCTAGGGGCTAGCCCATAGGGCTAAAAACATGTATGGTCCACTGAAGCGATAGAGTGACTAGGGTTATAGCAGATCTGGCACGATACGAGAAAAAAGTGAGAGGTGGATGTTAGTTTTCTTTCCCTTTGCTCCTCTAGACCTGATCGAATGGGTTTCCCATCCTCTCAGGCTCGCGTGTAGGTGCCTAGACTCGCCTAAGAGCTGATCCGTTAGGTCAGCCGGGGCAGCCTGAACGAGAGGTCGAGACGTGGGTCACTAGCTCGTTGTGGCGCTGTGAGCTATTGCAAGGTGCCTAGGAAGGGGTCACTAGGATGGTGACAAGCAGTGCTATGTCATGGAGCATGCATACGTGTTCTCGTGCATGGCCTCTACGAGCAGGTCATGTCCAACTGCTAGCGTAAGTCGGATTCGGTTGCTCAGGAACCTAACCAGTTTCAAGGCGAGGTGTGTGGGCACACCCTTCTGTGGCTCGCTCCATAGGTTGGTCGCGGTGTTGTGGAGCTAAGGGTGCGCTTATATGTGTAAGTGGATGTGTTTGGGTAGAGTGGCTAGAGCTAGAGATAACATTACTGACCGATGTGTTAAAAGCCATTGAAGATCTAGTTGTCATAACTCAAGGCGCACTGAGCCCCCGAGCATCTGTTCGTGATGGAGTTGCTGCTCGAGGCACTGTGATCCCTTGAGCGCTTGCTTGCGCTAGAACCATCATGGTCCCTAGGCCACAAACCGATGAGGTCGCTTCTCCACCGCTCTGAGTAGTCGTAACTAGCGAGGATTGACCCCTCGGGCAGCCTTGGGTTGTTCCTTGCCAGCTCAATATCCTCAATGGGCCTACAAGCCCCCAAGGATGGCCTCTTCGTGTCTGGCCTATTGTAGCTTCTGACTGGGAGGGCTCGTGCATACTAGTACCTGAGTCCTCCTGGCACAATGACGTTGCTATCGCCGTGTCTTCGGCTCTATGTGTGGTTGCCGCTCCCAACATGGTGTTGTTGTGACTTGTTGCTGTGGGGGCTGGCTTTGAACGCAGCATGGTCTGGTCCACTCGTTGCGGTGCGCGGCATGCTCAGGGAGCTCACTTCCACGGATGCAAGTGCCTTCATGCAACAGGTGGTAGCCCATGGAGTCATGTCGTACGGCTTGCCCGCTATGTAGGATTGGATCCTAGTCCCAAGCTCAACCTTGTGTGGGGCAATGCTGGTTAGCCGCTTGACCACTAACAGTGACGCTACGTGGTGGTGGGTAGTTTCATCATTCATGCGTGCCCTAGTTCATTGCGTTTCGCTGGTGGTGATGCTTCCCGGGGCGTGATTCTGTTGTAGGGTCCAGTTCTGCCACGCGGTGGGTCTGGATAGGGTATGAGCGGATGACAGGCATTGCACCGTCGGTTCAGGCAATCTCGCGGTTGCCGAAAAGGATGTGGCCATCATGGGCCATTCCTTGGGTGAGATCGTTATGAGTGGCCGTCTGCTTTCCGGGTGGAGGTCTCGGCCATGGCCAGTAATGAGAGAGGGCGTTGGGCCCCTCATGTGGGTGCACTCCGGGATGTATCCCCTGAGGGCAGTTTTGAGAGTGTGTCCACCGTGGACTACGGGATCTAGACCTATGAGATGGAGGCTCAGGTCGCAACTAAGGACGAACGCGGACATCGGTCCTTCGGTGCGGTTAACCACATGGTTTCTCAAAAGGATGTGGCCGGTTGAGGCCATTCCGTGGGCGAGTTTGTTGCGAGCCATGGACCTTTGGCTTCCCGAGCCAGAGGTCTAGCCGCGGCCATTGGTGAGCGACGGTACTGGCCCCTCTAGGTAGGTGAACTCCAGGATGCTGCCATCGGAGGTAGTTTTGAGAGTGTGTCCACTATGGGCTACGTGTTCTGGATCTCCATGGCAGAGGTTTGGGTCGTATCCGTGGGCGGACGTGGGTGTTAGCCCTTTGATGCTGAAGAACTCATGGTTTTTGTGGTGGATGTGGCCACCATGGGCCATTCCACCAGCGAGTTCACCGACATTGCGAGGAGCCATCGCTTCCTTCTTAACAAACAAGAGTGCGCAACTGTCCCCAACCTGGCGCGCCAACTATCGGTGTTTTGTAAACTAGACTAGTAAATTTATACGATTGTCGCACTGCTCTAGGAAGGTGATGGTAGCATCCAATAGACACGAGGATTTATACTGGTTCAGGCTGGAGCCCTACGTCCAGTCTCAGAGATGATCGAGTGCGTGTTCCTCGCTTGAATGCTCTGAAGTGCTTACAATGGGGGGTGCAAGAAAGGTGGAAGAGATGGAAGAAGCTATGCTAGGCGAAGGGCTGCCCGAAAAGAAGCTCCAGGAGCCCTGCTACAATGGTGAATGAATGGAATGGTAGAGGATTCAGAAAATGTCTAGAGAGGGTGCCCTGGCTGCCCTTATATAGAGTTCCAGGCCAGGGCGTATACAAAGCAGGAGGTTCTCCAAACCGAAGGGTCAAAAGCCTGAGGGAGGTCCTAGCAAACTTGGCTTGCAAGCTATGCCGTCTTCTGGTGCACGTCCAGTCGTGGGTATCGTCATGGTCTTTTGGCCATGTTGCGACAAGGTGTGGTGTGGCGCTACTATGCCGGCTGTGGCGGCACTATGGTCTTGATGGTGGTTCGTCAGCCGTCCTATGCAATGCGGTACCCGTCATGGCCTTCGTCGCCATCTCCTGGTTTCCCAGGGCGTCGCACAGGAGTTGATAGCCGCCCCGGGTCATCGATTGCCTAGTCGCTCATGGGACTAAGGGCCACGACCCCGATTGTTGGGGTCGGGGGTTTCAGCCGGCCTGGATGGCTCCTGTGTTGAGACCTTCATCGTGGATCTCATCCTATAGTGGGTGGGATCGTACATTCGTCTTGTTGGTCCGTATCTCGACGGTGGGTTCCGTACCCGTTGCCTCTGCTATGCGGTATTGTCTCGTCGGCGCGGCGTGGCACAAGGATGGTGTCTAACCGGACCGAGGTGACTACCATCTCCTCGGTCCTTGTGGGGTCAGTTCAGCGTGCTTGCTCCTGTCAGGGCTGGCACGTTTAGCTAGGCGCGACCTCTGTCCACCCCTTCCGGGGGTCGTGACAGAGGAGAGGTCGTGCGTCTTGTGGGCGCCGTATGACTAAGGGGTTGTGCCTGACCCTAGCCTTGGCGTGCTTGGCTTAACTGGGCCTCGGTTTGGGCCGCATGGCCTGCTAACTTGTCGGTGCCCTAAGATACCCTGGGGTTACAATCCCGACAGGTTGACAATACGGGATTGCCCCAAGTTGAGGATTAAACCACATCCTCCTAAAGCCCATGATTGGACGATATGGAATAGTGATAATGTGATATCATCCTGGGAAGAAAATGTGCAGCACATAGTTGGCTCCTCGTCCTCTTCTCGGGTCACTAAGCTAATGGTCAGATCGTGCAAGGTACCTCTTCACCAGTGGAGGTTGCTTCACCACCTCACTGCATTAAACATTGAGTATTGCAGTGATCTAACCAGCTCAGCATAGATCATCCAAGAGCTCTCCGGCCTCCAATCACTGACCCTAGAAGATGTTGATCAACAAGAATTGCCAACATGGTTGGGAGTGATCACATCTCTTCAGGTGCTGCTGATATTTTGGTACCAGAAGCTAGAAGCACCACTAGAGAAAATGAAGCATCTCGCATCCCTATATTTTGTTAGAGTTATGGCACTGCAAAAGCATGTCAACTCTACTACAGTGGTTAGGAGAACTAACCTCTCTCCAGGAGTTGCATATCACGAAATGGCCAGAACTAAATGGTTAGCAAAGCATGTGACACCTCACCTCCCTTCAGAAGTTGGTAGTGAACTATTGTGATAGCATTCAAGCACTCCCAGAATGGTTGAGTGATCTTGCCTCTCTCAAGGAAATATTTATAACAAATTGTGATGGCATCGAGTCTTTGCCAGACAACATGAATAGACTCACCAGGCTTGAAGAACTACGAATTTCCCACTGCCCTAAATTATCACAGTGGTGTGGATTAGAGGAAAACAGGATGAAGCTCGCTCACATAAAAGAGAAGGTATATGCTCTGCTCTACTTTCCGTCTTGTTTCTCTTATTGAACAACAACTTTCAGCTATCTAAGGTGTTGGCTTTGTTTACTATGCAGGGATTTTATTAATGTTGAGTCAAGTTTGAAGTTTGGTCTTGTCAAATTTGTTGTCTACTTCCAAAGAGTCGTGCCACTCCAACTCAGCATCAATCGTATCTCATGGACTATTCACATGTTTGTGTAATTATTTAGTGTAGATCATATTGGCAGTGAACTATCACAGGCTGCAACGTTGTGCACGTTATAAAGATTATCTTTATGTAGACATGTACCAGTATTGACAAAGTATGGAACTCTAAATTGTTTGTGCCAACCAGCTTGGTTTGAATTGTATGCATAACCATCTCAATAGAGATGTGTCAACTTCGAATTTCTTTTGAGAATGTGTGTTTAGTTTGTGTGTAAATAAGAAACCCATGTCCTAGGTTATCAATTATACTAGCAGCAGTTAGCGGGCTACAATCAGGACCGTGCCCATCGAAATTCGCCCGCATGCACACCAAACCCATAGCATAGCTGTACGAAACGATGGAAAAATTATGCAGGGCAGATGCCAACTTTAGAGCAAAAGGCAAAGCTCAAAGAACACACTGCAGACAAGCAGGCACAAAGGTGCAAGAGCCGGAGACAGGCAACTCAACATTAACAACATAGAACAATAAGAGCAGCAAAAGAACCAAATTTTTTTTAAGATTCTGGAGGGGCCAAGGCCCCTACAGTAATTTATTGAAATAGGAAACAAAACAAGTTAAACAAGTACAACAGGGAACAAAGAAAGACAGGAGACAGCCAGACACCAAAGCTAACTTAAGAGACGAAAAAAGAAACAAAGAAAATAAGCTTCAGGAGGTTGATTATTCTAGACTCTGAATCCATGAAGAGAGATGGCCTTCCTGTCCAGCCTTAACTCTATACTTAAGAAGCTTAAACTCCTTAAAAAAGACACGCTTGATTCCTGCCAGATTCAAAGTCCCCCCCCTTAAAAATAAGGTCATTCCTTGTCATCCAAATGGCCCAGCACAACAGGATTATGGTCTCCATGAAAAACTGAGAATTCAGCTGGTCTTTCATCTGTGAAGTTAACTCAGGAAAGCCACTGTCCAAGGGAATATTGATATGGATAAAATCCCAGCACATTCTTGCAAAAGAACAATATGCAAATAGATGATCCACTGATTCCTCCACTAGGCTGTTGCACAAGACACAAGAGTAAGAGTCAAGAAGCATGTGTCTTCTTCTCAAAATATTTCTGGTGCTGAGCCTATCACTGATTAGAAGCCAGAAAAAGACTTTGTGCTTCGGTTGACATTGGCTTTTCCATAGCAATTTGAAAGCAGGATGAATTTCAGAATGTCCCATCAGCAATTTATAAACTTTGGTTGAGGCAAAATTGTTGGAGCCCCAAGAATAGGCCCATCTGTCATTGTTATAAGAGAGAGGCCTGTTAACAATTAACTGTTGAATGTCTTGCATTTGTAAAAAGGCAGCCTGTGACAAGGGTAGCTGAAAGAGACTTGAAAAGTCATCAATACTGAAGGCCCTCTGAACTGAGATCGACTTATTTTTTGCATAAGAAAAAAGCTCAGGCGCTTCAACAACCAGGGACTGATTGCCCCAATTATCAAGCCAGAAAAAGATACTTTCCCCATTCTCAACATGTGGGGTGGCAATGGATTTGAAATCTGGCAATAGCTTAAGAACATCTCTCCACCAAAAAGAAACCATTTTATGTGAGAAGGTAACTTCCCATTCCTATAATGCTTTTCCTAGACTGTCATGGTCGGGCGCACGTATTCCAGGCGCCGCCGAGCCCGTGACGTACGCCGCGACGCGGAGCGCGCAGAACGCGCGGTGGGCGCGCACGAGGACGCGCTGGGCGCGATCACCGCTAGTGGCTGTTTTGGAAATTAGAAATAGCTTTCTATTATTAGTTCCTAAATTAAAGGAGTATGTTGCTCCGGTCGGTTGAGGCCGATGGTCATATATCCCTGTAACAGACTTTTGGTTGGGGTTGAGAAAGATATTACCAATCTAATCTCCCTTCTCTCTTCAACCAAGCCTGCGGCAGAGAGTTACCTCGCCGGAGAAGACGGATCGAGGCTACGAGCTATGTAGCCGAGGTCCAGCTACCCGAGGGTTTAACGCCCTTGACAACCTGGTATCACGATCTCGGCGATCCTCGCCTTCTCGATCCACATCACCGCCAGCCGCCGCCGCGCCACCATCATCCTCATCGTCGTCCGTCGCGTCGTGTCCAGCCGACATGGGTGACGTCAATGACCTCAAGGCCACCGTGGAATCCCTCACCAATGCCATGAAGACGTTGCAGGCCACGGTCGAGGCCAACGCCAAGGCCATCGCCTCCCTCACCTCTGACCGCACGTCGTCCTCGGGCTCCAAGCCGGGCTCCGGCGAGCACCACAATGATCGGCCATCGAAATTCCAGAAGATGGATTTTCCCCGGTACGATGGCAAGACCGATCCCCTCATCTTCATCAATCACTGCGAGTCCTACTTCCACCAGCAGCGGATCATGGAGGAAGAGAAGGTCTGGATGGCCTCCTACAATCTCGAGGACGGGGCGTAGATGTGGTACATTCAGGTCCAAACGGATGAGGGCACTCCGTCGTGGCGCCGGTTCAAGGAATTGCTCCACCTGCGCTATGGGCCCCCTCTCCGCGCTGCTCCCCTCTTCGAGCTGGCGGATTGCCGTCGCACGAGCACCATCGCGGAGTATCAGGATCGCTTCCAGGCGCTTCTTCCCCGCGCCGGTCCCCTGGAAGAGGCACAAAGGGTGCAGCTGTTCACGGACGGGCTCCTTCCACCGTTCAGCCTCGACGTTCAGGTCCACAATCTGCAATCCCTTGCGGCTGCTATGAGCCTGGCGCGCCAATTAGAGCTCCGGGAGCAGTACGTGCCGGCGCCCGCCAAGGCCGCGCCCCGTGGCCTGCTACCGGCCCCTACGCCTCGCCTGGCCCTCCCTGCGCCTCCGATCGCCAAGGCGGACACGACTGTGGCCAGGGCGGACGGTCGCCCGCTGGTGAAACGTTTGTCCCTGCCGGAGCAAGAGGAGCGCCGTCGGCAGGGCCTTTGTTTCAACTGCAACGAGCGGTACACGCGCGGGCACAACCGCGTCTGCAAGCGGATCTTCTTCATCAACGGCGTCGACATCGCCACCACCGAGGACGCCACGGCTGAGGATGCGCCGGACGCGGAGGCCCCGGTTTTCTCCTTGCACGCGGTTGCTGGGGTCCCCATCTGCAACACCATCCAGCTCCAGGTGCTCCTGGCCGCCGCATCCTTTGTCGCGCTCATCGACACCGGCTCCACCCACAGTTTCATCGGGGAGGCGGCTGCTCGGCGCATGGGCCTGGCCATCGAGCCGCGCCCTAGGCTCACGGCGACAGTGGCAAACGGCGAGCGTGCTCCTACCCCGGCGTGATCCGCCAAGCCCCGATCATCATCGATGGCCTGGAGTTCCACGTCGACCTCTTCGTGATGCCCCTAGCCGGGTACGACGTGGTCCTCGGCACGCACTGGATGGCCACGTTGGGGCCCATCGTCTGGGACCTCACTGCCCGGACCATGGCGTTCCAGCAGGAGGGGCGCACCGTCTGTTGGCGTGGCGTGGCACCACCATCCGCGCCGGGCCTCCACGCCGCCACGACCGACGACTCCCTCCTCGAGGGGCTACTCGGCTCCTTCGCCGATGTCTTCGTCGAACCGAAGGGGCTGCCTCCAGCACGCATCCGTGACCACCACATCGTCCTCAAGGCCGATGCAGCACCGGTGGCTGTGCGGCCATACAGGTACCCTGCGGCCCACAAAGATGAACTGGAGCGGCAATGCGCAGCCATGATCGAGCAGGGAATCGTCCGCCGCAGCGACTCGGTGTTTTCCTCCCCCATCCTCCTCGTCAAGAAGCCGGATGGGTCATGGTGGTTCTGCGTCGACTACCGCGCGCTGAACGCGCTCATGGTGAAGGACGCGTTCCCGATTCCAGTCGACGAGCTGCTCGACGAGCTCCACGGCGCACGGTTCTTCTCCAAGCTGGATTTGCGCTCCGGGTACCATCAGGTGCGCATGCGGCGGGAGGATATCCACAAGACGGCGTTCCTCACCCACAACGGCCTCTACGAGTTCTTGGTCATGCCGTTCGGGCTGTGCAACGCCCCGGCAACGTTCCAGGCTCTCATGAATGATGTACTCCGCCCATTCCTACGTCGCTTTGTGCTCGTTTTCTTTGACGACATCTTGATATACAGCAAGTCCTGGGTGGATCATCTTCGTCATCTGCGCGCCGTCTCACCGAACTACGCCACCAACGCCTCTTCGTCAAGCGCTCCAAGTGCGCGTTCGGCGTCACCTCCGTCTCCTACCTCGGCCACATAATATCGGAGGCAGGCGTCGCCATGGACCCGACCAAGGTGCAGGCCATACACGACTGGCCGGTCCCTCGCTCGGCGCGAGCGGTGCGCGGCTTCCTCGGCTTGGCGGGCTACTACCGCAAGTTCATCCACAACTACGGCTCGGTCGCAGCACCGCTGACATCCCTCCTCAAGAAGGACGGCTTCTCCTGGAACGACGAGGCGGCCGCGGCTTTCGGTGCGCTCAAGGCCGCGGTCACCACGGCCCCCATCCTCGCCATGCCGGACTTCTCCAAGACGTTCGTCGTCGAGTGCGACGCCTCATCCCATGGCTTTGGGGCGGTGCTCATTCAAGACGGCCACCCGATCGCCTTCTTCAGCCGTCCCGTGGCACCCCGCCACCGCGTCCTCGCCGCGTCCGAACGGGAGCTCATCGGGCTAGTCCACGCCATACGCCACTGGAGGCCGTACCTCTGGGGCCGCCGTTTCCTCGTCAAGACGGACCATTACAGCTTGAAGTACTTGCTAGACCAACGCCTGGCCACCATCCCGCAACACCATTGGGTGGGCAAGCTGCTGGGCTTCGACTTCGCCGTCAACTACAAGCCGGGTGCGGCGAACGCCATGGCCGACACGTTGTCCCGGCGTGACACAGAGGAGGGGGCGCTCCTCACGCTTTCGGCTCCGCGCTTTGACTTCATTGACCGCCTCCGCCAAGCACAGCAAACCGACCCGGCTCTCGTCGCTCTTCGCGAGGACATCAGCGCCGGCTCCCGTAGGGCGCCCTGGTCGGTCGTGGACGGCATGACCCAGTTTGCCGGGCGCGGGCGGCTGTACATACCGCCAACCTCGCCTTTGCTCCAGGAGATCATGGTGGCTGTACACGAGGACGGACATGAAGGGGTTCAGCGCACGCTGCACCGCCTGCGGCGCGACTTTCATTTTCCTAACATGAAGCAACTTGTCCAGGACTTGGTGCGCACGTGCGTCGTCTGCCAGCGGTACAAGTCCGAACACTTGCATTCGGCTGGCCTCTTGCTTCCCCTACCGGTGCCTCAGGGGGTTTGGACTGATATCGCCCTCGACTTCGTGGAGGCGCTTCCGCGCGTCCGTGGCAAGTCCGTCATACTGACCGTGGTGGACAGGTTCAGTAAGTATTGCCATTTCATTCCACTGGCGCATCCGTACTCCGCCGAGTCCGTCGCTCAAGCATTCTTCACCGAGATAGTACGACTACACGGCATGCCCCAGTCCATGGTGTCGGACAGGGACCCAGTCTTCACGTCGACGTTCTGGCGCGAGCTCATGCGCCTGATGGGTACCAAGCTACACATGACGACGGCGTTCCATCCTCAGTCCGATGGGCAATCGGAGGCTGCCAACCGCGTCATCATCATGTACCTGCGGTGCCTCACCGGGGACAGGCCACGGCAGTGGCTACGCTGGCTGCCCTGGGCAGAGTTCGTCTTCAACACCACCTACCAGACGTCGCTGCGGGACACGCCCTTCCGTGTCGTCTACGGGCGCGATCCGCCGTCCCTCCGGTCGTATGAACCGGGAGACACGAGGGTGGCTGTTGTCGCAAAGAGCATGGAGGAGCGCGACGAGTTCCTAACCGACATCCACTACCGGCTGGAACAAGCTCAAGCGACGCAGAAGCTGCACTACGACAAGGTGCACCGCCACGTCGAGTACTGGGTGGGCGATTGGGCGCTCCTCCGTCTCTGGCAGCGTGCGGCGTCCTCACTTCCCCAGGCGGTCATCGGCAAGCTCAAACCGCGCTTCTTCGGGCCGTACCGCGTCACCGAGCTGATCAACGACGTCGCTGTCCGCCTCGCCTTGCCGCCCCGGGCTCGCATTCACGATGTGTTCCACGTGGGACTGCTCAAGAAGTTCCAGGGGCCGACGCCAGATACTCCTCCGCCCCTACCGCCTCTGCATCATGGCGCCATTGCCCCTGAGCCAGAACGTGCTGTCCGGTTCCGTCTGGCTCGCGGGGTGCACCAGGTTCTTGTCCAGTGGAAGGGCGAGTCGGCAGCGTCCGCGACCTGGGAGGACGTCGAGCCGTTCCGCGCCAAGTACCCGGAGTTCCAGCTTGAGGACGAGCTGCTCCTCGACGTGGGGAGAGATGTCATGGTCAGGCGCACGTATTCCAGGCGCCGCCGAGCCCGTGACGTACGCCGCGACGCGGAGCGCGCAGAACGCGCGGTGGGCGCGCACGAGGACGCGCTGGGCGCGATCACCGCTAGTGGCTGTTTTGGAAATTAGAAATAGCTTTCTATTATTAGTTCCTAAATTAAAGGAGTATGTTGCTCCGGTCGGTTGAGGCCGATGGCCATATATCCCTGTAACAGACTTTTGGTTGGGGTTGAGAAAGATATTACCAATCTAATCTCCCTTCTCTCTTCAACCAAGCCTGCGGCAGAGAGTTACCTCGCCGGAGAAGACGGATTGAGGCTACGAGCTACATAGCCGAGGTCCAGCTACCCGAGGGTTTAACGCCCTTGACATAGACTAGATGAACCCAAGGCAAATCATTTCTGTTGTAGAATTTGTGGAAATTCTTGATAAGCAGAGCCTTGTTTTGCTTTTCAATGTCAATTACTCCTAGCCCTCCTTCCACTTTGGGCTTGCAAACCATTTTCCAAGCAGCCTTTGGTGGTTTCTTTGCATTTATATCTGATCCCCTCCAAAGGCAACGTTTCCTATATTTATCAATCTGTTTTATAACTATTTTGGGGAGAGCCAAAGTACACGTAAAGAAGGTTGGGAGGGAGGAGAAAACTGCATTTGCCATCTGCAGCCTTCCAGCTTGATTCAGAAAAGAAGACAGACCTATCAGCCTCTTCTCACATCTGTTTATGATTGGGAGAAAATCCTAGACCCTTGGCCTAGAGACACTTAGGGGCAGGCCAAGATAAGTGAAAGGTAGACTGCCCTTAGAGCACCCAAAAGTCCTTGCCAAAATATCCAGCTTCTCTTCTGACACATTGATAGGAATCATCATTGACTTACTAAAATTGACCTTGAGCCCAATGCTCATTGAAAAACTGTTTAGCAATGATCTGGGAAAGAAGAGCTGTCTTGTGTGACCCTCCACAATAATCAGGGTGTCATCAGCATATTGGATTACAGGGAAATCACTGGAGGTGTTTGTTGGGATAGGCAGCTGCAGCAGGCCCATGTCTTTAGCTTTATTTATCATTGATTGTAAGAAATCAGCAGCTAGCACAAATAAAAGAGGGGACAGAGGGTCACCCTGCCTAACCTTCCTCTTACAGTGGAAGGTTTTACCAGGGACTCCATTCAGAAGTACAGCTGAAGTACCAGAAGAGAAAATATCCTGCATCCAAGCAAGCCATTTTTGCCCAAACCCTTTGGCTTTCATCAAAGTGAGCATTGTCTGATGCTCAATTTTATCAAAGGCTTTTTCAAAATCTAACTTAATGATGACAATTTCTTTCCTTGAGTGATGGCAAAGGTGCAGGTACTCATATGACCAAGCAAGACAATCCTGGATCGTTCTTTTTCTAATGAACCTATATTGATTCTTATGAATTAGAGAAGTAATGATGGGTTACAGTCTGTTGGCAAGCAATTTGGTGACTAGCTTCACTGAAGAATTGAGAAGGGAGATTGGTTTGAATTCAGAGACAGACCTGGCACCATCCACCTTGGGGATAAGGGTAATATAGGAGAATTAATACTTCTAAGGAAAAGCATTGCAAAGATCATAGAATTCCCGCTTGATGATAGGCCAGCTTTTCTTCAGAAACTCATTGTTGAACTCATCTGGTCCAGGGGACTTATCATTTGGTAAAGATTTAATAATGTTATCGATTTCCACATGACTAAAGGGAGCCTCAAGAATTTCCAAGTTGTCAATTCTTTGGATGAAGAAGTTTGGATTGACAGTGAATTCCACAAACTCAGAAGTACCCAATCTATCTTTGAAGTCATCCCACATAATTTTTCCCTTTTCTCTATGATCAGTTGCTGCCACACCCTCCCAAGATGTTAATTCAGTGATTAGATTTCTTCTATGCCTTATAGTAGCATTGGCATGAAAGAAGCATGTGCCTGCATCCCCAAATTTTACCCACTTAACTGAACCTCTTTGTTTCCAATAGACTCTCTGTTGTTCTAGTAAAGAAAGAAGATGATTCTTGAGAAGTTCTTTAAAATTCCACTCCTCAATGCTCAAATCTCTGTAATCACCCAGAATTTCTACAAATTGCAGTACTGCTCTAGTATTTTCAATGATAGTTTTCAGACCAGATCTTGAGGCCTGCCATTCCTTAAGCCTTCTTCTCAACTGCTTGTACTTTGCCGCTATGATTTTAGCACAGTCATTTTCTTGAACCGGAGTAGCCCAACAGTCAGACAGAATACCAGAAAACTGATCACTCAACAGCCAATAGTTTTAAAACCTGAACACTTTACTTCTAGGGATAGAGGTGGAAATACTCACAAGGCAAGGAGTGTGATCAGAGGGAGTCATATCAAGAGCCTTTACAGAAGTGTTTGGGTAGGAAAGGGTCCATCTTTCTGAAGTAAACACCCAGTCAAGCTTTTCTAACAGTGGGGAAGGTTACATATTTGACCAAGTATATTTTCTGCCTTGCAAAGGAATCTCATTCAACCCCAGAAGACTGATGGCTTCATTGAACAAAAGCATCTCATTAACACTTCCCCCAGGTTTGTTCCTGTTTTCCTGCCTTCTTATCAGGTTAAAATCCCCCAAGATCATCCAATCGATAGTATCTGGCATTTGAATTTCTTTCAACCAGTCAAGAAACAAGATTTTACCTTCAACTGTACAAGGCCCATAAATACAGGTCAAAACCCAAGAAGTATCATTATGAATAGAAGTGAACTCCATAGACAAACCAAACTGATTACTGAAGATTTTTTGCCCAGAAAAGAGAGCACTTTTCCAGGCAACAAGAGTGCCCCCCAGAGGCACCCATAGAGGGTAAACAATCAAACACATCAAGGTTACTAGGACAGAAATTATTCAAAAACTGCCTATCAAAGGCTTCCTTTTTCGTTTCCTGAAGACACACAATATCACAAGCGGACTGCACAATCTTATCCCTAACAGCATTCCATTTCCAACTAGCATTAATACCTCTCACATTCCAGAACAAAACAGTCCATTTTCTACAACTGTTTGAATTCATGATGACACTGATTAAAAGAACAGACAGGTGACCCGAGCATAGCAAGGTTCACATCATTACATTCCACCAATGATCAAAAGTCAAAAGGAAACAAAAGCAGAAGGGATCCAACTTCTCAGCTGTCCTCAGCTTGATCCTCTTCTTCTGGCCCAACTGGCCCTTCTTTCTCCTTTTCTGCTTCCTGCCCACTGGACTTCTTCACTCGTTGTTTCTTGATCACAAGGGTGACCTTCTTTTTTCTTGAGGACATCATCTTATAAGGCCTCAGGATCCATCTCACGGAACTGCACACCCAATTTCTTGATTACTTTGGAGGATAGGGTTGGAGGTGATGGAGAACAAACTAGATATTTCTTATCAGGACAGCCAGCAGGTTTAGACCCATTATTATTTTTTGAGTCTAGGACTTCTTCTTACCTTGCTTTCCACCAAAGGTGCCATCCTTTTGCTGGGCTTCTTCTGCCCACAGTCTTTGGGCTCGGCCCATCATCTTTCATTTCTTCCTCTTGTATCTCTTCTATGGTCAGGATAGCTTTCCCTTTCTTCTCTTCGGGCTGTCTAGCTTCTGAATGGCAGGGAAATCCAGTGTCCGAGGGGCAGCACTTGGGCAATGAGAAATCAACATGACCACATTTACCTTCAAGTTGCTGGAGAGCTTTTGATGTCAGGAACTCCTTTGCCTAGCAGAAAGTGCCTGGATAGAAGAACTTTGCCCAGGCTCTGGTAGCTTCAGCGTTCTTCCTCCTTTCCCAATCTGCAAAAGCTGGATCTGATAGAAATTTCTAAACCTCTAGGTGTAGATCTAGCGGGTAATGTCTTAATTTAGATGGAGAAGCTTGGTTAGTGTACCTCGCCCTAGGTCATCGTTACCTAGAGTGAATCCTGTCCGAGTCCCATTGCGTCGGTGTAGGCGCGGTGCAGTCACTGCAGAGGCGACGATGAAGTCGATGGGGCTTCCCATCGCTGGCAGCACTCTTCTCTTTAGATCGGATAAGGTTAGAACCTAGGTGGGGCGTCTGGCGGCTCAGAGGAACCTCGTAGCTTGTGCCCGGCCCCCACCTCTCCAACTGGATCCGCGCCCTGATCGGGGGCGCCCAACTGCTCCTTGGTTGGTGGGCCCCCGTCGCACAGCACCATAAAAGAGAGGTGGGGGCCGGGCACAAGCTACGAGGTTTCTCTGAGCCGCCAGATGCCCCACGTAGGTTCTAACCCTATCCGATCTAAAGAGAAGGGTGCTGCCAGTGACGGGAAGCCCCACCGACTTCACCGTCGCCTCTGCAGTGACTGCACCGCGCCTACACCGACGCGATGGGACTCGGACAGGATTTACTCTAGGTAACGATGATCTAGGGCGAGGTACACTGACCAAGCTTCTCCATCTAAATTAAGACATTACCCACTAGATCTACACCTGGAGGTTTAGAAATTTCTATCAGGATCTACCCCCTCATCTCTGATTAGAACCATCCCAACATTCAGTTGATGGTTATCATTGCCCACTTTCCGTTGCTCTGGCGGCACTACCTGATCTTCAATTAAGTCATCAGGTAAATTCAGCTCATTATCAAAGTCCACCAACTGATCAAGAGGGGCATCCTCAACCTGCATAGCAATATGATTGGCCGGCAACATAGGCACATCATGTTGTAACTCATCATCAGCCAAGTTAAGAAGCTGCTATTCTTCAGCTATCATTGGAGGGGGTAAGTTGTTCTGAAATTCCTGGGTCAAGAATACCTCCTCCACCACATTGTTTTCTTTAAGCAAATCATTTACCTCCAGAAAATCACCCAGGGGCTGAGCTAGGTTCAGTATAACCTCCTGGGGATTGTCATCCTGCTCCTGAGCCGGGACATTCAGGTCCACTTCCGTTGGCAACACTGGCTGAAGATTCAGGTCCTGTCGAAAAGCTTGCTGCTGCATCTGCTGCTGGGGCTGAGGCCAAGGGTCCTAGGGACCGTTCCAGGCTGCATTCTGTTCAGAAACTCATCATTCTATTCAGGCTCCTGATCCTAATCCTGATCCTGTGGCTCCGGGCCAGCCCCAGGCTGCCCAAGGCCCAAAAAAGCAAATGGTTCGCCATCCCCAATTGGCAATTCAGGGATCGGGTCCTCATCCTAGGGTCCACCAACCAAGAGATTGTGCTGCAGGACCTCGCACTACACTGTCCACGAGTCGCTTTCAAAGCCCTAGATTCAGAAAAGACAATGAAATGTGGTATTGACTGCGGATCAATCACACGTGCCCTGGTGATGACTCTGGTCAACCTTCTTTCTTCCTGCTGCAAGTACAGAAACTTTCCAAAGGACCCAATAGCATCCTGATAGTAATCTTCTTCCTGACAATCCGGGGGAAACCCCATGAGCATCAACTGACACTCAGTATTGAAGAGCACTCTCCTCCAATTCCTTCCCTCATTGTGCCTAACAAACGTAAGGGTGACATTGTCAGAGGGGATGGGACCCTGCTGGATGACAATATGTCTCTGTCCAGAGCTCTCACAAACCGAACATAGGCTTGACACCAAGAGGAGGTCGAGGTGGTAACAAAACAAGCCGCGGAGGTAGAGCACCCGCAAAGAATACAAAGCCACTGTATTGTCTTTGTCTCTTCTGCGGCGGAGTAGTAGACCACACCACAAAACAATGTTTCTACTTCCAGAAAGGGAAAGAATACAAGGATCAGCAAGAAACCTCCGCACCAGACAAGACAGTAAACCACACGAAACGGGTCAATTAACACCAAAAACATAGTCACAAAGTTTCCGGGTCGACAAGGTTAGCTTGTTCGTTTGGCTGTGGCTTATCGTAAATGATCGTAAATTTTCAGTCGGAACACTATTTTTCTCTCACACAAACCAACCAGCAGTACTTCTTCACGAACCAGCAACGATACGAACCAGCCAACCGAACAGGCTATTACATGGTCGCGGAACGTGGTACGCTACTTGTGAGAGATTTTTATACTTCGGATCGAAAATGAACCCGAGAAGTTGGGTCGAGGTCCACAAAATATGTGCATAAGGGCATTAGTTTAGGTATCTTCTTATAGGAATCCTGCACCCAAACCGCGGACACCTGCTAGGGCCACGTCACCCGCTAGCCGTTGGATCGAGTGTTCATATGATATCCACCGTTCGATCGGAGTCATCACGGGTTTGTCGCCCAGTAAGCTGGAAACCCGAACTTTCGCGAATCGTCGCCACACGCTCGGCTCGCGAATTATTCTGCCTCGCCCTCGCAGGGCCGGGACCGTGCGAGGCCACCTGGATGTGCGGCGGGCCGACGGCGCGGGGTCGGCCCCTCCCGCCGTCGTGCTCGCGCGGCACGGGCCACCAGCAAGGCGGCGAGGGCGAGTCGAGCGCCGCGTGGCACGGGCATGGGCCCTAGGGCCAGCCGTACATACCACGGACTGCAAGTGCTGGCGTGGCGCAGCGAGCTGAGCACGCCGCCACACGGATGTAGCTCCCAGCGAACGCCGCCACGAGTGCGTGCCACCGGCACAGGCGCAGTCCGCCGGCGAGCCCAGCGCGGCGCGGCACGGGTGTGTAGCAATGAGGCGAGCGTGGCCGATGCCTCACTGGACCACTGGCGTTGGCATAGGGCCCACCGGCAACAATACCAGGCGACGTCGCCAGAGACGAGGCGCTATGCGCGTCAGCTTTCTCTAGCCCCATCTCCATTATGGCATTGCCTCCACCTCCCTTTCCTACATGCTCAGTACGCCCGTACAATACATTTGAGAAGATGGCACATCTCGGTGCTTGTGCTGTGGTGGCTGTTGGCTGGGATGAAGAGCAGATTGGCGTCGATCTCCTCCCACTCGAACAGGTGAAGCAATCATCATAGAAAGTGGTTCCATATTGGCTTTTGTTCTCCGGTGCTTGCCCTGATGGCCTCCCTATGAATTTGCATGTCATGTGTTTGACGAAATGGCCATATCATCACCGTGTTATATGAGTATTCATTTTTCTTTTTATTTCATATACAACTTTAGAGTTCCCTCAGCAGATCATCCTAGGGCTTGTTTAGTTGGCGAAATTTTTTGGAAAATGATACTGTGGCACTTTCATTGTTATTTGGGAATTAGTGTCCAATCATAGTCTAATTAGGCTTAAAAGATTCGTCTCTTAAATTTCGTTTAAACTGTGTAATTAGTTTTATTTTTTATTTATATTTAATGCTTCATACATGCATTCAAAGATTCGATGTGACGGAAAATCTTAAAAAATTTTGCAAAATTTTAGGAACTAAACACTACCCTATTTCACAATTTTGCTCTGTCCTCGGGATAGGAGGCACAAGCTTTGATAGCCTCTTGCTTAATTTGATCAGCTGCTATGCTATCGGTTCATTCCAACGAGTACACACTTCTGTCTTTTATGCTTTGAGCCAAATCACATTCTTATACATGAATCTGACACTTCTTATTCTCCTTGGTTATTACCTGAATATATTGTCATAATTAACTCCCTTAATTCTTAGTACTTATTAAGCTGCAAAACCCGACATATTTAGATATGGTGTCATTTATTCACTAGAGCTGAGAAGAAATTGCTTATATGCAAAGGTATCCTTATTGCAATCTGAATTAGATCAACTTATAACTTGCCCTTGTAAAATAAGCAACAATGCTATATTATTTTTAGAGCCCTAAATTTAACTAGGTGTTGTGAATATTATGTGTACAAGGCGCACCATATCTTTACTTCAGATGAAGGCTAAGTGACAGGTTTCGGATAATTAAAGAAAAGACACAATAACATCAACTACCCTAACTTGAAATGAATATGATTTTGTATCATGTCTTGTTGGTCCTCTTCTACCATTGTTTAATCCATTTCTTCCAAGTTATGAATAAAAGTGTTTGATGGATATTTCTTCCAGGTTATAAGCGTGTCGTGGCGTGGTTGAGCCACCTCTGCTCTCCCCATGGAAAAATATAAGAGTATCTGACAGTTCTCAGTGGGTACTAATGAGAAACTTAGAGAGTGTACCAAAATCAATATTGATTGAAATAACCTTACACTTGTGGCCTCCTCTGACTTTAAAATCACTCAAGTTACATACTTTGATACTTATTATTTTCTACAAATGCTTCACTTCCCATTACTTAATTGCATTATTTTGCTACGAACAATTAATTTGCTATGGGGTTTAGAAAAGTTTCAGCCGCTCCATACCTATTACTACACCAACCAACCATAAGTTGGTCTGACCTATTAGTAAGATCGTACAGTCCACATGATAAACTCCATTTATATCTCTACTTCCTTCACTCATAATTTTAGTTGTAGGATATATTTTTATGTGTTTGTAGCACTACTTCTACATATTTGGGTTTAGTTCGATGGGTTGAGCGCATCCCCCGTGGGCAGCTTGATGTCAATGGCTACCACATGAGGGAAACAAGGCTCTCAAATCATTATGAGCCGCACTGTTACTGTTTCTGCCACCACCATTTGATAGTAATTGAAACTCTAGATTCTCTCCGACAAAGACAACATTTCTCTTTTACTACAGTGTTCATGTTAAAATAAATTCATGCGCTCTAAAAACCCTCCTTAGTTTTACATCACTTCTAATGTACGGAAATCACTCATGTGACAAACAAATACTATACAAACAAAAGAAACTTACCTAAACACCACGGATCTTACACATGGCCTAAAGCCCTAAACTATCACCAGGTGTTATAAGATGAGACGTTCATTGCCCATATTTACCAATGTATTAACAATCGTGACAAACCGACTAGGGTCTATGGCCCTCTTTGGCAGGGCTCCGCGCGGCTCCGGCCTGTCGGCCGCTGGACGGCCGACACCTGGTTACTATTCACCGAAGCCGTTTTTCTCTCTCCTCCTTTCTTCTCTCACTGACACCTCCGGAGCCGGAGAAGCTCGTTTTTCTGGCTCCGCGGCTCCGGCTCCTGTAAGCACCTGTCGGCCGTTGGGCGGCCGACACCCGCCTACACTTCAGGAGCCGGAGCCCGGCCAAAGAGGGCCTATTACTCACGCATCACGGGCTGGCCAAAACAGGCTGTCGCGCGGCGCGCGTAGTTTCTAGTTATTTTTTTTTATTTTGCACCCTTATTTGGCCTCCTAATGCCATGTTATTTTTATTTTTGCACCCTTCTTTTGGGGCTCTTTACCCTTTGTTTCTCTCTAGTATAAAAGATGTGCAACTCTTTGAGAAGAAAAAGAAGCATGATACATATTTTTGAACAAAATCCATATAAAATGCAAATGGACACATTATCATCGTCTTAGTTTACCTCGTTTATTATGTATTTAGCACAACCAGTCTACTAATACAACTAAGACCAGAGAACTCTGAATGGCAGCCCTAACACAGCAGATCCGATCCCAGGACAGTGGAATATGCATTATTACAAGACATGATGCAATTGCAGAGTTCATTTCAAGTTCTTGTTGAACCAGTCAAGCATGTCCGCAAAGGCTTCCTCAGCACTCTTCACGGCAGCTGCATCATCGTGGCTGTATCTCACGCTCCATCCATGCGCCACACCAGGGAAGATCTTGACGAAGTGACCAACCTGTGGACCAGGAGAAAAAACAGTTCAAGATCAGAAGTTCCACAAAAACAGGGCATGCACGTATTCAATGAAAATTGACAAAGAAGCGTCCAGCATGATTTGGAAGGAGTTAGCGATGGTAGTGCATATGCACGAATGACGCATTTGGCACTAGAGGAATACTATTTTGGCTGATTCTGTAACTCAAGCAAATGATCTAGCTTGAGGTGTAAGTTGTTGAAAATGAGAACTTACCCCAGAGTTCACAGAAAGGACCTGCTCGAATTGCTTGACTAACTCTGGTGGGGACATTTTGTCAATCTCAGCTCCGAGTATAGAAATTGGGCATTTGACCTCTGATGTTATATTGGAAGATAGTAGAGTTAACAAATGAATCATTTGTAATAGAACAATGTTTGTGCATCTCCAGAATTCACAAGAAAGAAGTTTGACCTTTGATATCGTCAACGGTAACTAAAGAAGGGTGCAACAGTACAGCAGCTTGGATCTCATGAGCTTTTGCCAACTCCACAACAACCTTTGCTGAGAATGTGAGAGGAAAGCAAATGCTCAGCGGACCAAAACTTCAGATGATAAGATGACGGTTACAGAACCACAGGTACAATGAAAAATGTTACTTACCACCCCAGCAATACCCTGCAGCTCCAACAGCAGACACTCCCTTCTCCTTTAGAGCCGCAATAACTGGTTTTGCCTCTTCAAACCCTTTTTCCTAGCAAATAAATACCTTTTTCTGTTGATGAAATTTGTTCGGCAAAAGAAAGGAAGGAAACAATATGTGACAATCAAGATTCCAAAAGACGTTAGGCGCTAGGCCACTTCCTAGCGCCTAGATGGATTAAAGTTAGATTAAACGTGATTAAGCATTTGTGTTTTTTTATTTGTTTAAATTTTTTTTCTGGCAACACATATGGCTCAGATTAGATGCCCAACTTCGATCTCAGAAGAATTGATAACACATTCAGGCAATTTTTATTCCAATTCTTACAAAATTGCAAAGAAGTGGTGAAGGGACTTGCAATTTTGATCCCCGCACGTCATATTTCGCTGGCTCTTCCAGTTCCAGGTGTTTTTTTCCTGCTCGCCAGCCTGGGCGGTCACACATAGCCCACCAAGCCAGCCAGGCAGCCGCTTTTCGCATTTCTGCGCCGCTTAAGCACTACCTCATGCCTGCGTGCACCGTCTAGAAGTGCCCAGAGTTTTATTGGATGCCCAGGCCCTAAATGAGACGCTAGGGGTCCGTTTGAGGTTTAGTGGACAGTAAATGTAAGTGTAATTAGGTTTTTTAGAACCATGGTGTCAATTCCAACCCAATCCATGCTTTTACAAGAAACGGGTTAAGAGAAAATAAAGATACCAAAGTACAAAGGTGCTTAGAATAGCCTTTTTAAGTTTTAACTATTGCAATATAACTTGTGTCGTATCATCATTCACACACACACACTAAATATAAGAAACTCAGATTTGGAACCAGAGATGTAAATCTCATGGCACCATAAAGAACATACTGTCAGTGAACAGTATGTATGCAGGTCGGAAATTCTACTTTAGTTCAATTTAAATGAGAAGAATCATACTCATCAGATATATTGGTACTCGGCAGTAACATTACAGACAGCAATTTGAATGCCAATATAATGGATGCTGTTAGATCATGTTTAGCGTCATCTGGATATTGACAGTTAGGAGTTTAAAACATTCTTTAACCACCTAATAATCCAGACAGTTAGGAGTTTAAACATTCTTTAACCACCTAATAACTTCTTCATTATCTCCTTAGTTTTTATTTCTCATCTGATCTGAATCATCGTAAATAGAAACAAGGTACAGCCAAATATTTACAGGAATGGTTCAGGGAACGGGCAGGGGACAACAAACCGGAGTATGTGACTTTAGCCACTCAGGGAAGGGCTTCCCATTCTCAGGTACATAAGGATCCCCATGAAAGAGATCCGGTACCACAACAAAGTACCCTGACGAAGCAACCTTGTCGGCTATCTTCCTTCTTGAGATAAGACAAGAAAATACAATCAAAATCTGTTTGCAGGTGGCACTTAGTGATTATGATAAAATTTGGTAGCATTTAAAAGAGGACACAACAAGAGGTCATCATTAAACTTCAGTATTGGACTTTGGGAACCATTCTAAAAATACAACACAGTAAGAACACACATCGTCCGGTTCCAAAGTTTCTGAATAACAATCCAATGATCCATTTGCAAAAACACACAGGAAGAATGCACGTGTAATATATGAAGCAATAAGCTCTTTAGCCTATAGGTAGGCTATTTACTAATAGTGAACGGTGAATAGTTGCTGTAGCTGTACTGTGATCTGATTTACAGGATTGTTTTCCATCTTGTCGCAACAAACTCCCAGAACCAGCAGGAGATGGTGACTTAACACCCACTGGCATAGACTCTGAATTGGATACGGCAACTAAGCAACAGGATACAAGTTTCAGCACTATTCAGTGTCAACTAGAAGTCGAGCAAAATAATCAACAGTTTTTACTAGCAGCCTAGACTGTACTAGTACTAGCAGCACATAATGTCATAATCACCTATCATTGGTGCCACATGTCCCCTAAAAATCTACCACAGTTCATCTCCATCAACCCTAGTGATTCAGATCTCTGTATGCAAGGGGGTTTGCAAAAAGGGATAATATAATACTTTAATAAAGAACACAGGAGGGAAGTCCGTCACAAGGAGTGATACCTCAGAATCGGCGCTTCGAATCCTGCAAGATGAGAAAGGCTTTTAGTACTTGTAACGTGCCATACCCCAAGCGAAAGATCTCGAGGGGAAGCAGATTCGGAGGAAAACGAAGCAAGTACCGAAAACATCGGCGACGAGGACGACGGCGGCCTTGGAGTCCTCGGGGCCGGCGACGTAGGCCTTGAGCCCGCCGAAGCTGTCGACGACCTTGCCCTCCCCGCTGGCCGGGTTCAGGGCTGGCGGGTTATCGCAGCACTGAGAGCTCGCCATTCGTCCTTTTGCTTCCTTCTCTCCCTCGGCCTCGGGTTGTGGTGGTGAGCTCAGGGCTGAGGCTAGATGCGAGCAGAAGAGACGAGAAGGATGTAACGGAAGAAGCACGATACAAATAGGGAACGGCAGGTCGGCACCGGGAGAGCCAGAGGACGCCGTTGTCGTTTTGGAACTTTCTGCCGAGGCCCGAGGGATAGCGAGCGACGATTCGTTATTCCAAGCTGGGTGGAACCGGGCGGGCGGACGGCCGAGGGCCGACGGCGAACGGAGAGGGACGGCCGGCCGGCACACGACGCGGACTGGAGACGGTTCGACTCTAGCGGATTTGGGTCGCTCTGCCGGTGTGGGTGGACAGTCACCCGACCTCAGGGCCCGATGTGGACGTGATTGGGAACCGGCAACACCACGTCTGTCTTCCGGCATAGCACGTGACGTCACTGCTGATACAACTAATCGGTTGATCTTCTTACCTTATAAAAAAACGCTTAATCTGCTGCGGTAGCTTTTTTTTTTTTGCACGGTAACAACATCTCGGAACGCAGAAATTTCATTCAAATTATACATTTTTTGTAAAAAAAATAGTTTATTTTATAAAACACGTAATAAACAGAAGAAATTTCTAAGTTCCAAAAAGAATGTTGTAGACTTGTAGTTGTGGTTGATTGTGAATTTGTGGTCTAAGGATCGTCGCTTATGGGCGTCTTTGCTAACCTGCTTCCAGCCGGACCTGGCTCGTGGGGTGAGAGAGCTTCACGTTTGGATCACTGGATGGTTACTAGAGCGGCAGAGCCTTGTTAACGGCATGCAAAAACTCCCGCTAGACCTGGCTCCTGAGAAACCAATTTTAATCCCGTTTTCTTATGGACCTGGTTCGCATGGGGCGTGAGAGAGAGAGCAACCACAATAACAAACTAGCGAACGGGCAACCAATAGCTCAAGCCTCAAGGTAACCAACACACCAGTGCCCTGCATGGTCCTGGCCAGCGGCAGCCTGAATGCTAGATGTGATGCTGGCTAGCTAGAGAAAGGAACCAAACTGGCCCAATGTGAACATAGGAATCACACGACGCATGCATAATTTGCTTTATGCTTGTGGTTCTCTCATAGGCCACGTCCAACACCACGAGCTGGCTGGGAGTCCTAACTTCTATCTAAGGTGTCAGTTCTAGTACACAGTTTCATTCTATGTTTTTCGAGAGTACTCCCTCCGTTCATAAAAGAATGCAACTACGTGTTGCGTGACAACAAAATTAGTTCACATTTAACTAAATTTCTAGTAAATACTATTCATATTTACGGCTCCAAATAATTTATTATAAAAATATATTTCATAATTAATCTAATGATATTTATTTGATATCATAAATATTGATACTTTTTTATTCATAATTGATCGAACTCAAGATACAAAATCACGACATTGTGCTAGAATTGTATTCTTTCCTGGACGGAGAGAGTACTACTCATCTTTATACGTTCAGATTGTTGAATGAAACAACTCTTCTTAATGCACAATTTAATATTACCATTTCATAGGCTACATGCCTACATACAACATTACTTTACCTCATCATGCTGTGATACATTATGTAGCCATTTGCAAGCAAATGTAGGTTTGACGATCACAAAAAAACATTCACGCTCTAGAAATACATTGTCGTGATCAAGCGTGCATACTCTCTCTCTCTCCCTTGCTTCTAAAATAAGTGTCGTTTTAGGTTCCTTGCAAACTTTCTTAAGTTTGATTACATTCTATAGAAAATATTAGCAACATTTTTATTCTAAATAAATTTATTATGATACTAATTATACACTATAAATATTAATGATTATATATATATATATATATATATATATATATATTTGGTTGGCAAAGTTATTCTACAGCCTAGGTGTAAAATAATATTTGACCACAAAATACTAAATACTCCTAGTACCACTGAATCGCGTCTAGTACCGGTCAGTAGTATACGTCAGTACCACTGAATACTACTGCCAGGTGACTACTGAATTTTGGTATAACAGTTTGGTGTAGAATATTGTTCTACACCTAGGTGTAGAATAGCACGTGTGAAATTTAGTCAAAGTTAAAAGGTTTTGACTATTCGGAAGTGAGAATGACATTTATTTTGGAACAAAAGAAGTACATATTATGTAACCTTTTGCGAGTAACGGTAGGTTTTACCCTCACGAGCAACATTGACGCTCTAGAAGACTAGAAAAAAGCTTTTACACAGGAGCAGAGCTCAGTGAAGATGAAACTAGGCTCCAGCCTCTGCTTGTGTGCAGAAAATTATGTATAGATGGTCATTCGGCCGTCCGGCAAGACACGGCACGCTGGCACCAGGCCAGGCATGGCATGCTGTGCCGTTGTGTCATGCCGTACTAGGCTTCGTGCCTGGCCAGCCTACTGGGATTTTTTCGTGTCGGACTGGCCCAAAAAGCGCCATGGTCATGAGAGCGCCATGGTCATGAGAGGAAGATCCAAGAGGTGGCACGCCGGGCAGGACGGGAGGCACGGGGAGGTCGTGGATGGTTGGTGTCGATAAAAAATGCTTGACAGTCTTTCGAAGGATATTCTACGAAGGTAGATTGATCGATGAGGGTGCGTGTAATCAAGAACCGAATGGTGACACAAGGCGTAGAGATAGCGATTTAAACAGGTTCGGACCGTCTGATCGACGTAATACCCTATGTCTTATGTCTTTGGTGTATTGTAGTGATCTGGATGATCTGTACCTCGATCTGTCCATTAGAGGACCCCTGCCTCTCCTTATATACTCTGGAGGGGTAGGGTTACAAGAAAAGTATCCTATTTGGTATTATATAATAGCTTGTGGTGCACGTCGAATGGCGCCGTGCACGTCTTGATCTTGTGGGCTGGGCCACCTCTGATGGTACGACTCATGTCTTGTCTTGTGGATACCGGGGGCCATACCCCCACAGCTGGTCGCTGTCATGCTTGTTTTTAGGAATGCTGAAGCAGTTGCCATTTGGCAAAAAAAATTCAGATATGACTTAGGCCCCGTTCGACACGGCTCCACTCCACTAGTGAAGCTATTTTTTAGGGCTTCAGCTCCATGAACAACTCCACGGGTGGAGCTGGAGCCGTTTTGGTAAATCATTTGACAAAACGGCTCCACTTATAGAGTTTCTTAAAACATGCTCTCACAGAACGCCATGCAGGATGAGGTGAAGCCACTATTTTTTTACTCCATCACACCTCAAACCTATGTGAGGGCACGATTTAAGGGGCTTTCTAGGTGAAACCATTTTGTTTTACCCCGTTTAGTATAAAACGGCTCCAAACGACTTCTGAAGCCGGTGAAAAAGCCCTGCCAAATAGGCCTTAGAAGATTTCCAATTTTCAAAAAAGCTTGCATAGATCCAACTAAAGACTTATTTTGATTGGTTAATACTTACTGCACCATCAGAAACAACTTTTGTGCAATAGCTAGCAATCTTATCTACTGACACTTTAGCAAAGATTTCCAATAGCAACTTCTGTGTAACTTTAAAATAACAGAGGAAACTTAGACATGTTATAGCGTTTTCTACTACTCAAATAACAATAATCGGTTCCAGCCTTCCAGAACAACTAACAAGTTCATAGTAGCGCAAGAGATCAAAATTAGCAGCGAGCGGACGAAGAGGTCAGATGAAAACTGTGCAACGGACGACGCAGACACTTTGGGGCTGCTTGGTTTCTGACGCAGCCTCGCTTTGCTCGCCTTGCTGCACCGGTGTAAGCAATGAGGCGCTCGCCCGAGCAGGCGAGCCGATTTGGCTCTCCCACGCGAGCAAGCCAAATCTTACTCGCACGGTCTCTCAAAACGCCCAAATAAGAGAACCAAACAGGCACTGCACGTGCTATCCTCGCTCATCAGGAAGGTGTAACATTCCCCGGCGAAGAAACCAAGCAGGTCCTTCGCTCTTCTTCAGTGGTACAGAAGTAGAGATAGACCAATATAAACACAGCACAAACATTGTTCAAAGGCACAGCAAGCTCATGAGAAGAAGAAGAAAAAAGAATGTTTATTTCTATTTTCATGTTATCTTTAAGGTAGTTCGTACCAATAAATGATACGCCGTACGCTTTCGCCTGAATACAATCACGATGTTATACTGCAATGATGCATTTGCAGATCCTGGCCGGAGAAGAGGGGAGTTCTATACATCAAGGAACAAGGAATGAGAATTCGCTTTAGTTGATGGCCGACTCGATCCAGTGGTGGATACCTTTATATATACCAGATTGCCAGTACTAGGAGGTCTTGTTGCCGCCGCACTGCGGGCCCATGAAGATGACGTGCTGCAAGGCCGGTCTGAGCGGCGTAGAGGAGCAGGACATGGCCGGGGTGGTCTTGGCGATGGGGATCAGCGACTGCACCACGTCCGTCATCAGCGGCCGGTACTCCGCCTTCGTCTGGACGCACATCGCGGCGATGGCGGCGACCTGCTCCCAGTTGCATTATTCGTGTCATGTCAGTTAAAGATGTCGTACGTCTTGGTGTCATTGAACGGCTAACGATGAGCGGCATAATTGCAGAGTAAATGAGTAATAAATGGGAGAGTAGCGCCGTCAGAGCAGCAGGGACGTTAGAAAGGAAGAAGACCTGGATCAGATCCTTCAGGGCAAACTGGCCTTTCAGGGCAGGGTCAACCATCTGCACGAGTTTCTGGCGGTTCGTGAGTCGCGGAAGGGCCTGTGGAAACAAGACGAGTGCCTATTCAGTCACCATGACATGCAGTACTGATTACAGAGCGATCAGACATAACGTACATACCCAGGAAACCAGGACATGCTCTCCGGGCGGCCGCTGCGTGTCCACTGGTACCCGGCCGGTGAGCAGCTCCAGGAGCACAACCCCGTAGCTGTACACGTCCGACTTGGTCGTCAGCTTCCCCGTCGACGCGTACCTGCAAACAGCCTGCGATCAATCGACGCTACCAAAAGAAAAAGGAAGCATGCATGACAAGCTGATCGGAAATGGCGGCGGCGTGCTCGTCGTACTCTGGCGCGAGGTAGCCGGTGGTGCCGAGCACGCGGGTGACGACCTGCCCGTCGGCCTTGTTGGAGCCGACCTTGGCCATGCCGAAGTCGGAGACGCGAGCGTGGTAGTTGTGGTCCAGCAGGACGTTGCTGCAGTTGAAGTCGCGGTGGATCACGGCGGGGCTGCTGTGCTCGTGCAAGAACTTGAGCGCGCGCGCGCAGTCCAGCGCGATGCCCAGCCGCGTCTGCCAGTCCAGCGGCGGCGGCGGTGGTGGCCTCAGCTGGAGGCCTTGGCCTTCTGCAGCCGCGGACGACGCCGGCCGGGGCGGGTGGAGGTGGCTCTTGAGGCTGCCGTTGGGCATGTACTCGAACACCAGCAGCCGGTGGCTCTGGTCGGCGCAGTAGCCCAGCAGCCCCACCAGGTACGGCGAGTCCATCCGGCTCAGCAGGTCCACCTGCATTTAGTCACATTGTTTTCAGTTACTGCGACCAACTAGCAATGCGATGCGATCAAAAAGTCAAGTTCAGCTTTGCAGTGCAGGGTACACGAGTACTGCACTCCCTACTTACAGCAAATGTGAAACCTAAGCAAAGCAGCGCATTGCACATGCCCGGGTTAATTTCCTCGGTGCAACTCACTGGCTAGATCTCGATTCCTAATAAAACATGAAGTATGCCGGTAAGCCGCTCTACTGATTGCATTAGCAGCACTGCGTCCTGTGCATCTGCACACCAGTAACGTGTCAATACATCAGCGTCACAGCCACCGTGCCCCCCAGGACTTGAGCAGTGGCGGTCGATCGAGATACGGGACCATGTCAGGCAATCAGACGGCCAGATTGATGTGTGCGGTGCAGTCGTGCAGGTATTGGGTCGAAATGGCCGGGCAAGGGCCAGCAGCGGTCCGTGCCCACCTAGCTAGCCCTGCGACGCCTGCGGGTCAAGAAATAGCAGCATGCGTAAATGCACTGCCAGGTAGGATTACATCCCTGCAGTCCCACACTCGCGGCAGCAGAGTACCAATCATCAATGTGGAGGAGATATGTCTGCAACTTTGCATCCATCTCTGAACGAGTCTGCTTGAAAAGTCTTATGCCATTGGAGCACAAGGAAACAAAAACACACTAAATTTATCAGGCTCCCACCACCATGTTTAGTTTCTAGCGTACAAGTGAATCTGATAGGCATTCATAGATGCCGGCTTAAGAAGCCTACAATGCAGTGACAAAGAAAGGTTGGCCCTTGACACGAATGATTGCCCTTGTGTGAGCTTCCAAAATCTAGACCCAAACCTAGATTATGCTCGTGACGTTTGTCTTTTGTCCCATGCGAAGCTCGAACCCACAATGTGAAGCCTAATGGATGGCCGAGTCATCAGGCCGCACAATGAACACTATTACACTATCCGTTAGCACACGCTGCGCGTGACACGCCCTACCAGAAGCGTTGCCGGCACCAGCCGCTGTACCAGAACCCATACACTATTTCCCCGGCCCGCGGCCCGCGGGAGGACGCCATGCGGGTGCAACGGCAGCCGACAGGACCGGATCGACAAGGCTCGCGCGTCTCCCGTGTCCCGCCCGCCAAACGGCCGCAACCTACCGGCGCCGGGCTCGGGCTCACCCACCGCGAAACGCAAACTTTTCCCGTGCCGCGGCAGGTTTGGTCCCGCGCGCCGCGTCCGCCAATCGCCCAAGGAACCGCGCGCAACGGACGAGCCCGACGCCATCAGCCGGGCGCGCTGCGTCACGACGCCCACCAGGCTAAAGACAAGATGGAACAGTCTGTCACAGAAGGAGGCTCGCAGTCACGTTCGCACGCACGCGCGCGCAGCAGGCAGGCAGGCGGGCGGGCGGGCGGGCAGCCTGCCTTCCAGGTTACGTCCCGTCGCCACACCGCCCGTCCCGTCCCAACGGCCGATCCCAGGCCAGGCACACCAACCGCTGGAAGCTGGAAGCTGGAACTCGAACTACCCCGGCTGCTCTGCTCAGTCTCAGTGCTCGCTGCGGCAACAGGTAAGGTTGGTACGAGCGTACGCGAAGCGGAGCGCGACGTACGTGGACGTGCACATGGACGATGGCGTGAGCTGAAGGCGACGTGTGTGCGTGTGGAGTTGCTTGGCTTACCTCGATGCGGAACTCGCGCTCGCCCTGCCGCCGCTGGTCCAGCCGCAGCCGCTTGATGGCGGCGGTGGTGCCGTCGGCGAGCCGGCCGCGGAAGACCGCGCCGTAGGCGCTTCGCCCCACCACGTTGCACTCGCTGAACCCGTCCGTCGCGCGCTCCAGCTCCCGGTACGTGAACACCTGCGCGCCACGGCTCCGCGGCAGCTGCGCCGAGAACCCCAGGCGGCCGGCGTATATGCACCCTGTGCCTGCCGCGCGTGGGCGGCGTGGCCAGCAAAAGAAAACGAGCCATGAGAAAGATCGAACCAATGCGACGTACGGACACGGCGAACTTTGTAGCACTTACCGGCGCCGGCGTAGCCGCAACTGGTGTTATGGCTGCCGCAACTGGACGGCGGTGCGCCCGGCTTGCCGTCGCCGCTGCAGCTGCCGCCGGCGTCCGCCTTGCGCGGCCTCGCCCGGCGGGTCACGGCCAGGATGACGGCCACGGCGACGAGCAGCACGAGTCCTATGGCCAGAGCCGATACTGGCAGTATGGTGAAGAGCGGATTGGCCCGACCGCCGCTGCTGACATGGTCCCCCCTCGGCGCCGGCCACGGGGAGAACGTCCGCGGCGCGAGCCGCGCGTCCGCGAGGTCCTCCGCGGCGATAGGGGAAGGGGATGGTGCAGGCGGCGGCGAAGGCGGGGAGAACGCGTCCGCCATTCCGGCCGCCTTCGAGGATGGCGGATGGCCGGGTCGGTACGTCGTAGCCAGGACAGGGCAGTGGAGACGACACAGCGCGTAAACAGAGGGATAAGGGAGGCGACGAGCCGACGAGCGTACAGATATAGCTTTGCTACAAGGGGGTGCACAAGGAATTAGCGTAGAAGTAGAAACTCTCCCAATCTACTGCACCGTTTCCCTTTTCCCTGCGGCTGCAGTGCACGCAGAGGAACGCGCGTGGTAACGGAACAGCAGCTGCTTGTTGGTACGCTTGTAGCCTTGTACCTGCCTATGGCTCGTCCAACGAACTGGCACTGGCGTCGATGGGCGCTCAGCCTTATATTCACCTGTCACCGTGGCGTCGAGACGACACTGGTCGGTAGAATGCGATCGATCTAGATTCTCCGTAGGTTTCTGTTCGATTTTTACGCCATGCACGGCTCCGTTGTCTGGTGGCAATGATCGTGCCCGCGGACGGTTCTTCCCTTGTCGAAATGTAAATGTATGGACCAGATATGTGCACGGTGCCAAATTATGAAACTTACTGCAAGGTTCTTCTTCTGACAGTAGATGCGACCGTATCACGGCCCGTGATGGTTTTTACTCATACAATGCAGCCTCTTCGACACGCCGAGCTTATAAAAAACGGTGCTTGCCCGGGGCAAGTAAACCCGGCCGGTCGGTGGGAAATCCCTGCGGGCAAGGCGCCAAAACGGCCGAATTTTTTTTTAGCTCTTTTTTTGAAAAAAAAAATCACAAATATCTCCCAGGGGGTTTGATTTTAAAATCTAGAGTCTTAGCTCGGCGCCATGGTTGGTGGCGTCGAGCTTATATGTCTCGGCGCCATAGATTCTGGCACCTAGGTCAGGACTACGTCGGTGGCGTGGACGCTGACATGGCAGCCAGTTCGGCGCCGTGGATCTTGACGCCAAGCTGACGCCGAGCTTGGCGCCATGATTATTGGGGCCAAGCCTATCTTACGTATGGGCCTTCCCTTCTTTTCTCTCTTCGTCTCTCTCTACCGCTCTCGAGCCACCGTTGCCGCATCGCCGCGCCCATCGCCGCTCGTTGCCCCGGCTGTCCGCGCCCGCGCCGGCCACCGCGCCTGCGCCCGTGCCCGCCGCCCGCCGCGCGCCACCGCCGGCCCCGGCCCCTGCAGCACCCGGCCACGCCACCGCCGGTTTGGCTCGTCGCCCTCACCTACGCCCGACGTCTGCTGCGACTCCATCCTAGGGCCATCGACCCCGGCGTCCGCTGTGACTCCGCCGACATCCGCGACCCCGTCCACATTCCTGCCGCCCGACGTCCTAGGGCCGAGGGCGGTGGCCTTTGGCAAGGGCCGAGGGGAGGGGGTGCTGTCCGCCTAGAAGGCCACAACCGCCGCCATGCCCGAACAGTTTGGATAGGGCTGTTTGCCTATAGCGTCGCCTGCTCAAGCTCTTGAACTCGTCGGACAGGTAAAAATTATGAATATGCAATTTAGGTACTTAGTTAACTTTGATTGTAGTGTAGTAGTTCGATTATTTGTTATTTACTAGTTAATGTGATAACTCAGGTAGTTGATTTAGTTAGTGATCTAGTGAGATAGATATGTAGATAAATAGAAACATGGGTACATAGATTTAGTTACATAGCTACTTAGATAGGTAGTTATATATTTAGTTAACTAAATAGGATCTAACTATTTAGTGAGTACACTGTGTATATATACGTAGTTATTATCTTATTTACTTAGTTTATAGTTAGAAAGTACTTGTTAGGTATTATCTATCGTCTAATTTGGACTAAAGGACATATGTTTGAACTAGATGGACAACCTAGTGACCATATATCATGGAGGCACCGTTGAAAGCGATCGCTATGTATATGTTGAGTTTGTTGACATGCAAAGCAATCGCTATAGATACGTGGTATGTCAGTGAATGCAATCGTTCAATTCATCTTCTACAAGCTTGTTGCCTGGTTCAACGATAGACACGTCCATGCATAGAAGTTGCGGAGTGATGGAGAGATATGGGCTCTGAAACCAAAGGCACACCTAGAGAAGGCAAATGAAAAGGCTAGCACACATGAGGTTACATGTTTTGACCACGCCACAGGGCTTATCAAGTTGAGCATAGGGGCGGTACAACGTCCGACGGCGAGGTCCGAGAGTTGAGGATGCATGTGGTAATCCTCCAAGATTTCACATGCACTTGTGGTAAACCAAGGCAGTACCATTTTCTATGTTCTCATTTGGTGGCAGCAGCTAGGCATGGCAACTTTAATATCAAGAGTAGGATGCCTCACGAGTTCAGCGTTGATATGCTTGTGCACACATGGAGCCCCCGCTTCGTGCCTTTCTAGGACCCTAGAGAGTGGCCTACATATGATGGGCCAAAGTACATTGCGGATCCAGCTTACCGTTGGAACAAACGTGGATCAAGGAAGAGGACGAGGCATAGAATGGTTATGGATCAGATACCCGTAAGAACGAGGCGTGGGAGAGGAACCCCATTTCTTACTGACCCCGAGCAATATGAGTGCGGCAAGTGCGGTAGACTGGGCCACAGTTCACGCACTTGCCATTGGCATATTAGTGAGGTGCGACTATCGGTTGTTTTCATTATTTCATATTTGTCGTATTCATTCACTTTTTTTATGCATATCTCAATTTTTGCTTGTAATTGTGTCAATTACTTGTATATTTCTAAGTTTATGTTTCATTGTATATTGAATTTCTATTTTATTGACTTTTTTTGTAGGATGGCACAATTCCACCTGCTGGACCCGACGTTCGAGAAGACCCACCGATGACGCCTCATAGCGGAGGGGTAGGTAATAATCTATACGTCTTGTTCAAATTTTTGTGAGCGTACATGTGTTTGTGAAGTAAGGGAGACTATGTTTTATTCCATGCAGAACCTTCCGCTCCTTCATCCTAGAACCCACAATGAGTTTTTGGACATGTAGTACAATAATAGGTACACTCCTTTTCTGCAAAGAGTTGGCCTAGATGTCATCTCTTTTCAGGTTTGTCGTGGGTTGCCCAAATTCAACTCAGCGGGCATAACTACAGGTTGGATTGTCAGAAGAACAAGAAGATTTTTGATTAGGAGAAGCACCACCAGTACTACATTGAACAATGGGAGCTATTGCACGACAACGTGGACGAGAAGAACGAGCCACACACGAACCGTGAGTACAGGTGCTACCAAGCTTGGTACCAACGTGCAACACGTTGAAGGCTAAGGCTACAATGGACAGAAGATGACTACGCCGACATCGAGTCCTCCGACGATAAAGACACGACGATGACCAAACTACTCGTGTAGGAAGGCAGACGGAGGCAGGACCAATCTTGGACAGAGTGGTAAGTCAATTATCTAATTTTTTTATGTTAAGTTGCATACCAATCATTTAGCTAGGTTTCCTTATCATTGGTGCACCTTCGAGTCGTAGCATCCTTATAATTAATTTAATCATGCAACATAATCATGCCTTCAGAAGAGGACTGGATGGAGTTTGATTTCTTTCATTCTTTAGAGAATCCGTTCTGTTCATAAACCAATCATTTAGCTAGGTTTCCTTATCATTGGTCTAGATGCAAAAACTAAAAATTGAACAAACCTACTACTAGCAATAGATGTCAATCAGCTAGGTGTTTTGAAGACAATTTAGTACAACAGATGGAGTTAAGAAACTGGTCAGGAATTAACTAGTACTTCATACTAGATTAGTAGCGTCCTCATTTTTTAATGTCCACCACAATTTTACTGAGAACTTTGTTGAGGGGCAATACCCTCAAATACTCGGTTGAAGACATTGAGCACTTTCGTTCGAGAGTCAGGGATGACGACACACGTAACTTCCTAGACGTAAGATTCACAATATTCTTTCAAATATATTATTAATACGTTAATTTTTTTAGTTAATATAATTTTGTACAACAGAGACTGTCACGTCGACTACGCCGTGTGGCTGCTCATTGTGGTTGCAGGACAGTCATGATGCAAGATGTGCACGTTCCTTCCGTAGGCTTAGTTTCGTCTAGCCAAGTACCTACAGGGTCCATAGGCATTGCGTACGAGGACGAGGATGACGACGAGGTGGACCTGAGGAACGAGGAGCTTGGCCCGTCTCAGCTCTAGGATGCTCCCTCGACTCAGTCTACACAGCCTTTAGGCACTAAATGACGCTGTCCACCTGACCCTTACACTCCAGGCACCGACACTCTTGGTCAAAGGGTAAGGGTAAGACTAGGAGATAGTGAGGATTTGTCGTAGATGTTATTATATACTATTATGGACTTTATGGATTTTGTAGACTGTATGGACTATTATTATTGAATATGAACTACTATGGATTCTAATTATGGACTGTGTGGACTATTAATATGCTTATGTATATGGTTTCAGATGAATGTGACATATATTTGTATGTTTGAACATGTTGTATTGAGGTTAAATATTCATCTTGTCGGTGCAGAAAGTGACCAACTAGTGAATATTTATAGTTTTACCGTACGTTGTGATCGGAGGTGGCCTAGCACTCAATGACACAGGGTTTATACTGGTTCAGGTAACGTGCCCTACGTCCAGTTTGAGTCGGTCTCCTGAGCCCAGGTACTCGAAGTCTGCAGTGGGGTTACAAACGAGAAAGAGAAAGATGGGGTGTACGAGAGGTCCGATTGGCTCCGGTCGGAATGGCCGAGAGCGACAGGAGCTCCGCTATGAGCTAAGTGTTCAAGCGTGTGCTTGAGGTTCGAACCTGGCGGTTCTATGGTTGTGAGCTAGTGAACTTGATTGATCTAATGAATCTAAAGGGACTGGGCTTGAATCAACTTGGGTTAACTTGGTCTATTGGGAGAGAGCGCATCCCCTTTTATAGATGAAGGGGATGGCCTTACAAGTGAGAGGGAGAGAGTACGAATGCTTCTAAGCCTTGTTGCCCACGCCGACGGGTGCAGGATAATGGTAGGCGCCTACATACTATTGATGTCACTATAGAATATCAGATGCATGTGGGAGGTTACGTCGTCTTGTTCGGGTATGGCAGATATCGGTATCTGCTATACTGTTGATGCCTAGATGCATGTAAGGGGTTTTCACCATGTTTACTCGGTACGGTAATTTCGGCGCCCACAACACTATTGATGCCCAAGGGCATGTGGGGGGGGGGGAGGGCTTACCGTATGGGAGTCAATGGCGCCCACAACATCGTAGAGGGAAATGTCAACGCCTATAATACTGTTTGTGTTAGGGTGGTTGCAGAGTACTGTTTCTGCAGATGTACATGGTATGGTCCCTGGTACCGTGGTTTGACTTGTGCGCTTTCTCCGTTTGTCCCCTGGTCCTTTCCGAATGGGCGTCCTCAGTCGGATGGCTCTAGTCGGCTCTGGTCACGCCGGTTGGAGAAGAGCGATGAGCAGGGTTTCTATGAACCTCGGTCGGAGACACGAGGTCGGAGTCGGAAGTAGTGCTTGGGCCAGGCCTTCCGAAGTAGTCAATGAGCGGGTGTTGTTCCTCTTTGGCCAGACCTTTTGATCGGTGACTAGACCGCCCTTTTGGCCTGTTGTTTTAGACTCTTGGGCCGACCCATGAGTTGCGTGCTGTCTGCTTGGGCTGAGCCTTGGCGTGGAAGCCAGTCCCCGAGAGACCCTGGGTTTATGAACCCGACAGGAGCCCCCGAGCCCTCGGGTGATTCAAGTAGAATCATCCAGGGGATGTTTATCTTGACGATGGGTGCGCGTGAGCGCACCCGTGGGTGTAGCCCCCGAGCCCCTGGGTGGAACCGTCTAGGGGGTGTTTGTCAGTGGGCGTGTGTGCATGTTTTTAGTTGAGACAGAGTTGTCAATTAGGGCATCGTTGCGCAGCCATGGTGTTTAATCATTTTAGAGATTTGGGTGAGATGGAGTTTGCGGATCCTGGCGTCGATGCGCGCCGCGGGATTGGGTGAGGCAGTTAGTTTAGTTAGTTTGGGATCGGGCGAGCCAAAGCTCGTAGATCCTGATGGGGTGAGATTAGGGTCGTAGACCTAGGTTTATTTTGGAGCGCAGTCGGAAGTGTAGCCGGATGGGGTGAGATTAGGGTCATAGACCCAGGTGTTTGGAGCGCAGTCGAAAGTGTAGCCGGATGGGGCGAGATCGAGGTCGCAGACCTAGGTGTTTGGAGCATAGTCAGAAGTGTAGCCCGATGGGGCAAGATTGGGGTTGCAGACCCAGGTGTTTGGAGTGCAGTCGGAAGTGTAGCCAGATGGGGTGAGATCGGGGTCGCAGACCCGGGTTGTTTGGAGTGCAGTCGAAGCGTAGACGGATGGGGCGAGATCGGGGTCGCAGACCCGGGTTGTTTGGAGCATAGTTGGAGCATAACCGGATGGGGTGAGATCGGGGTTGCAAACCCGGGTTGTTTGGAGTGCAGTTAGAAGTGGCGAGTTCAGGGTCGCAGACCCAGACTTTTTGTGTCTTGAGCCCCCGAGCCTTGTTGGGCCTTAGGGGTCGGTGTGAGTTGTGTGCGTTACCCCATCCTTGGTTCCTCGTGATTGGAGGGGCTAAGTTTTGTCGCTTGTCCCGATCGCTCGGGCTCGAGTGACGCGCTCGGTGAGTTCGCTAACGAGTATGATCGAGCGGAATCTAGGTCCGTCATTCATGATGGGGTTAGCATAGCCCTCTTGTGACATTCCACTGCACCTTTACCTATAACCCGGTAGATGTCCGGGTCGTTCCGGAGACTGACCTGGGTGGCCTAATGGCCTCCCCTCGATGGAGATTCTGTGGGCTTGGCGAGAGGTTCAGGATCGAACGAGAAGGTTGAGATGACCCGGTCTGCCAGACTAGGCGAGGGCTGCACGGGGCTCATCTACGTTTTTCTCCCCTGGATTTATTCATGACGCAACACGGAGCGTTGTGATGCATTTCGCTGCACGTGCGATGCTTAGTTCCCGAGCCCCTAGGCGGTTTAGGGCCCGAATTGTCCGGGAGGCATGGGCGTATGGAATGAATGCATGTATGGATGTATGAAATGATTTATAAAAAATAGAGGGGGTTGGTAGTGTTTACCTTGATTTAAGTGACGGGGTTTGGAAAGCTTCAGTCAGAAACGTCCAACCGGGAGCCGTGCTCGTCGTTCATGATGGAGTCGGCATGGCCTACATGGGGCGTCCCTTTGCTCCTTACCTGTCCTTAGTGTTTATCCTGAGCGATTCGATCGACTCAGGGGGCCCGACGGTCTCTCCCGGCAGAGATCTCGTTTTTTTATTTTTCCAGGTCTGGCCTAGGGAAGCGGGGAGCCACCCGCGTGCGGTGGCACTTTGGTTCTTGTGCTTGGCATGCGGTAGTTGTTGGTCGTGCGGTAGTGGTGGGCCATGCCTAGGCCACGTCCCATGTGATTAGGAGCCGTTCCATCGAGCAGGGCATGTCTCATCAGTCAGGGCGTGTCTCATCTGCATTAAATGGGAAAGAGAGAGAGTTTCTTGCTTCACCGTTTGGCCTTCTCCGATCAGCGCGCACTTCCCTAACTGCTGTTCCCTTTTCCTTAAGTAGGAGAAGGGGAGGGTTTTTGCCCCATTCTTTTGCTTGTTCCTCATTTGCCGCCTCCTTTCCTCTTCCTTCTTGTCGTGAGCATTCCTGAGAGCCACGGTGGTTTCTAGGAAAGAAAGGGGAGAGAGCGAGGGAGAAGAGAGGAACTCACCAATCCTTTTGCGATCCCAGAGCAAAATGTCGGACTAGAGGTCGTCCACCATGAGGGAGTAGGTGTTGAAGGCCTTTGTTGCGAAGGGGTTCCTGCCGCCAAAGGAGGTGGTGCACTGGAGGGTTCTGGGAGGAAGGAGTTCCTGCAACCTTGGCCTAGCGAGGTGGTGTCTTTTCTTACCTTCCATGAGCGCGGGTTAGGGTACCCCGCTGAAAGCTCTAGTTTGGTTTTGGTGAATTAATGAAACCCTAAGTGCTAACCTAGTTTATCAAGTGATCATGAGATAGGTAGCACATTCCAAGTGGTGAAGCAAACGAAGATCATGCCATGATGATGATCAAGTGCTTGGACTTGGAAGGAAGAAAGAGAAAAACAAAAAGCTCAAGGCAAAGGTATAAACCATAGGAGCTATTTTGTTTTGGTGATCAAGACACTTAGAGAGTGTGATCACATTTAGGATTGATAGCCATACTATTAAGAGGGGTGAAACTCGTATCGAAATACGGTTGTCAAAGTGCCACTAGATGCTCTAACTCATTGCATATGCATTTAGGATCCAGTGGAATGCTAACACCCTTGAAAATGTTTGTGAAAATATGCTAACACATGTGCACAAGGTGATACACTTGGTGGTTGGCACATTTGAGCAAGGGTGAAGAAGTTAGATGTGAAAAGGAGTGAGTCTCACTGATCACAAGGTGACTGGACGCTGGTCCTAGAGGGACTGGCGCATCCGATCAAGTGTGGCAGCGTAGACGCCAGAGTCGGTCATCGACCAGGCACTGGGTCTTGGACTGACCGAACACTAAGGTCCAGGGTCCAGTCCTATTGTTGGGCAGCGCAGAGAAAAGTCACTGTGTGACTAGACACTGGAAGGGTCTGATCAAGCATGACCGGACGCGTTCGGTCGAAGAAAAATCCATTTCTAGAACCTTACTGGAAACAACTGGACGCTGGAGGCTGAGCGTCCGGTCTGTTTGTGCGCTACGTCCGATCAACAGATGACCGTTGAAATATGACGAATAGTATTTGAAGCAGGGGACATGTGGCGTGAATCACATGACCGGACGCTGAGGGCCAGCATCCGGTCGATCGGACCAGAGCGTCCGATCACCCCGCGTTGTGCCCAGTGAAGGGGTACAATGGCTCTATTTCGTGGGGGCTTCTATTTAAGCCCCATGACCGGTTGAAGCTTACACCTTTGGCCATTTTCATTGACATAACAACCTTGTGAGCTTAGCCAAAGCCCTCCCACTCATCTCCATCATTGATTCATCATCTTTGTGAGATTGGGAGAGAATCCAAGTGCATTGCTTGAGTATTTGCATCTAGAGGCACTTGGTGTTCGTGTTTCGCTACTAGATTTGCTTGTTACTCTTGGTGGTTGCCGCCACCTAGACGGCTTGGAGCAGCGAGGATCGTCAGAGGGTGGTGATTGTCTCTGGCTCCGATCATGATGATTTTAAGGGGTTCTTGACCTTTCCTCGGCAGAGAGTCAAAAGGTACTCTGGTGAATTGCTCGTGGCTTGTGTGATCCTCATCTTGTGTTGGTTGTGTGGCACCCTATTGAGGGTTTGGCATGTGAAGCCAATTAGCGCGTGAACCTCTAAGTGAGTGAATCGCCACAACGAGGACTAGCTTTCCGACAAGTAAGTGAACCTCGGTAAAAAATCATTGTATTCATCATTGATTATGAGGTGATTGGTCTTCATTGTTATTCATCCTTGTGATTTATTGGTTCCTTCATCTATACGGTGGTATAACCATCTTGATCACTCTCTTTACATTACTGTAAACTAGTTGTCAAGCTCTTTAGTGTAGCTAGTTGTGAGAGCTTGCTTGCTTGGTTGGTGTGGCTCTTTAGTTATCCTTTGAGAGCACACTAACATAGAGTAGTATCATAGATATTGTGTGAATAGATACTATCTAAACTAGAATTGTAGTAGGTGGCTTCCATTTTAAGTAGGCTAGCGCAACACTTGCTTCACCTCATAATTGTCTAACCATTTTGTTAAGTGTTGTTGTAGAAATTTTATTAGGCTATTCACCCCTCCTCTAGCCATTAGAACCTTTCAATGGTATCAGAGCTGAGGTCACCGTGATTTGAGGCTTAACAACCTTCGGTGTAAAAATGACTCAAATCAACAACACCAAGAAGCCACCCCAATTTGATGGCTCAAATTATCCTTATTGGAAGGCTAAGATGACAACATATATCAAGTAAATCAATAGAAAGATTTGGAAAGTGGTAGAAACAAAGATTGAGATAGAAGATGAAGAGGCTCCCACCACCGCCGAAGAAATACTTCTCCAAAACAATGACATTGCTCTTAGTCCCATCCATGATGCTTTGGATGAGAGAATCTTTGAGCAAATCAAGAACATTGAGAGAGCTCATGAGGCATGGAAGAAGTTGGAAGAGTCATTTGAGGACACTCAAGCCATGAAGGGTGCAAAGGCATATATTTACAAAGAAAAGTTTGCAAGCTTCAAGATGAAGGAAGATGAGAGTGTGCCAGACATGTTCCATCGGATGGAAGTGATTGTCAATGATCTCAAAGCACTTGGTGAGAAGATAGAGGACAAGGACTTCTCAAATAAGTTCTTGAGATGTTTACCCGCAAGATTTGGCATGTTGGTCACCTTGCTAGTAAGGACCGGTTTGAACACAATGACACCAAACCAAATCTTGGGAGATATTATGACCGATGATGCTTATAGAGATGAAGATGAGAAGGAAGAAAAGAAGGAGAAGAAAGATGAGAAGAAGGATGAGAAGAAGAAGAGTGTGGCATTCAAGGCCACATCATCCAAGGGCAAAGCTAAGCAAGAAACATCAAGTGAAGAAGATGAGTCTTGGGATGATGATGATGATGAGAAGATGGCCCTCTTTGTGAAGAGATTTGGCAAGTTCATGGTGAAGAAGGGCTACCATGCTAGAAGAAAGAAGTCTTCATCCAAGAACAAAGAAGAGTCAAGAAGGTGCTTCAAATGTGGAAGCAAAGATCATCTTGTTGCTCAATGCCCATACAATAGCGACAATGATGATGACAACAAGAAGAACAAGAAGAAGAACAAAAAGGAAAAGAAAGAGAAGAAGGACAAGATGGCCTTCAAGAAGAAGAAGGGTGGTTCATATGTGGTCACTTGGGATAGTGATGCTTCCTCAAGTGATGATAATGATAGTGATGATGACAAGACCACCAAGAAGAAGGCATTTGCAAGCATTGCTATCAATGAGAAGCCTTCTCTCTTCGAATCTTCATCATGCTTCATGGCTAAGGCCACTAAGGTACAAACTAGTGATGATGAAAGCGATGAAGAACATGATGCTAAAAATGAAAATGAAAATAACCATGATAGTGATAGTGATGATGATGAACTGACCAAAGATGAATTATTTGACATGCTAGAGGATGCTAGAGAACACTTCGACATCAAGAGAAGGGAATGCAAAAGCTTGCGTAAGGAACTAAAAGCCCTTAAGCAAGCCTTTGATGAGCTCAATGCATCTCATGAGAGGCTAGAGGAAGCCAATGAGAAGCTTGGCAAAGCTCACAAAAAGCTTGAAAATGCTCATTCCTCTTTGCTTGATGAGCAAAATAAAAAGAAGCATGTTGAAACTTGCAATGTAGGTTTAACTTGTGATATAATTGATGAATCACTATCTATGCCTATCATTGTTGCTCCTACTAACCCTTCTTATAGCACTTCCACTTCTACCTCATCTAGTAGTGATGGTCTCACTTGTGATGCCTCACTAGTGGTTGAGAATGAGAATCTCAAGAAGGAGGTCAATAAGCTCACTCACACCTTGGCTAAGGATTATGGTGGTGAGGACCGCTTGCTTATGTGCTTGGGTAGCCAAAGAGCTTCTCTCTACAAAGAGGGATTGTGCTACACCCCCAAGAAAGGCAAGGCGGCCTTTGCTCCTCACAAGACTAGTTTTGTGAAGAATAATGGTCAGTTTTACACTAGTTGCAAGCAAGTTGGTCATGTAGAGCAAAAATGCATGAACAAGAAATCACAAGCTAATGTATCCTTCATAAAGCTTGATTCATGCTATATGCTTACTAAGGGTACAAATGGTGTGAAGGCTAAGTTCATTGGTAAACCATGGATGGGCTCAAAGAAGAAAGCCATTTGGGTATCAAAGAGCTTAGTGACTAACCTTCAAGGACCCAAGCAAGTTTGGGTACCTAAAAATAATTGATCTTCTTTTGTAGGTTAATTATAAAGCCGGAGGAAGGCATTGGGTTCTTGATAGTGGGTGCACTCAACACATGACCGAAGATGCAAGAATGTTCAACTCAATCAACACTAATGACAATGATGGTTATGATAGTATCACATTTGGTGATAATGGCAAAGGCAAGGTCAAAGGGCTTGGTAAGATTGCAATATCCAATGACATGAGCATATCCAATGTGTTGCTAGTAGAGAGCTTGAACTTTAATTTGCTATCCGTGGCTCAATTGTGTGATCTTGGATTCAAATGCATATTTGGGGTAGATGATGTAGAAATCATAAGTGTAGATGGCTCTAACTTGATCTTCAAAGGCTTTAGATATGAGAATCTATACTTGGTTGATTTCAATGCTAGTGAAGCTAAATTATCTACATACTTGTTCACTAAGTCTAGCATGGGTTGGTTATGGCATAGAAGGCTTGGTCATATTGGAATGAAACAATTGAATAGATTGGTTAAGCATGACTTGGTTAGAGGCTTGAAAGATGTTGTGTTTGAAAAGGATAAGCTTTGTAGCTCTTGTCAAGCCGGCAAACAAGTTGGAAACACCCATCCTAAGAATAGCATGATGAGCACTAGTAAAGTATTTGAGTTATTGTACATGGATTTGTTTGGGCCAACACAATACACTAGTATCGGTGGAAACAAATATAGCTTTGTGATAGTGGATGACTACACTAGATACACATGTGTATTCTTTCTAGTGGACAAAAGTGATGTGTTTGCAATATTCAAATCATTTGTCAAGGGCATTCACAATGAGTTTGAAACAACCATCAAGAGAGTTAGAAGTGACAATGGTAGTGAGTTCAAGAACACTAGAATTGATGAGTTAGTGATGAATTTGGAATTAGACATCAATTCTCGGCCAAGTACACACCTCAATCAAATGGCCTTGTTGAGAGAAAAAATAGAACACTCATTGATATGGTAAGGTCTATGCTTAGTGAGTACAATGTGAGTCAATCTTTTTAGGCCAAAGCTATCAACACGGCTTGCTATTGTAGCAACCGCCTCTATTATCACCGATTGAAAGAGAAGACACCATATGAGCTCTTGAATGGTAGAAAGCCCAACATTGCATATTTTTGGGTCTTTGGTTGCAAATGCTATATCTTGAAGAAAGACACTAGATTGGGCATGTTTGACAAGAAATGTGATGAAGGATTCCTACTTGGATATTCCACTACAAGCAAAGCATATAGAGTTTGGAATTCGGATAGTGGTACTCTTGAAGAAGTTCATGATGTTGAATTTAATGAAACCAAGGGTTCACAAGTAGAGAATGAGAACTTAGAGGATGTTAGAGACATTCAACTTTCAAATGCCATGAAGAACATGGATATTGGTGAATTGATGCCTAGGCAAGTGAATGATGAAGAAGATGATCAAGTGCAAGTGCTCTCTAACTCAAATGTGCAAGATGATACAAATCAAGCTAGTACAAGTGGCTCTCATGACTATGAACAAGATCAAGTGGCTAGTACATCATCTCAACCCAATGACCAAGCAAGTGCAAGCAATCAAGTTCCAATGCTCCAACCAACCAATATTGCAAGAGATCATCCATTGGACACCATCATTGGTGATATTTCAAGAGGTGTACAAACAAGATCAAGATTGGCATTATTTTGTGAACACTTCTCATTTGTGTCATCCATTGAACCAAAGAAGATAGATAAAGCATTGAAGGATGTTGATTGGGTGAATGCTATGCATGAAGAATTGAATAACTTCACAAGAAATCAAGTATGGGAGTTGGTAGAAAGACCAAAGGGGCACAATGTGATTGGAACCAAATGGGTCTTTAGAAACAAGCAAGATCAAGATGGGATAGTAGTAAGGAACAAAGCAAGATTGGTAGCACAAGGCTATACACAAGTTGAAGGTCTTGACTTTGGAGAAACATGTGCCCCGGTTGCTAGATTGGAAGCAATTAGAATCTTGCTAGCCTATGCTTGTGCCCACAACATCAAGCTCTATCAAATGGATGTTAAGAGTGCATTTCTCAATGAAGAAGTATATGTTGAGCAACCTTCCAGTTTTGAAGATGACAAGAAGCCCAACCATGTGTACAAGTTGAAGAAGGCATTGTATGGCTTGAAGCAAGCACCTAGAGCATGGTATGAGAGATTGAGGGACTTCCTACTCTCTAAAGGGTTCATGATGGGAAAGGTTGACACCACTCTTTTCATCAAAAAGATTGGAAAAGACTTGTTTGTGTTGCAAATCTATGTTGATGACATCATATTTGGATCAACCAATCAAGATTTTTATGATAAGTTTGGAAAGATGATGGCTAATGAGTTTGAGATGTCCATGATTGGAGAGTTGAGTTACTTCCTTGGTCTTTAAATCAAGCAATTGAAGAATGGTACTTTTGTGAGTCAAGGCAAGTATATCAAGGATATGATCAAGAAGTTTGGCATAAGTGATAGTAAAGTCATTAGTACACCAATGGGAACCAATGGCAACTTGGATAGTGATGCAAGTGGAAATATGGTGGATCAAAAATTGTATTGGTCTATGATTGGAAGCCTACTCTATGTGACCGCATCAAGGCCGGACATCATGTTTAGTGTATGCATGTGTGCAAGATTTCAAGCCTTACCAAGAGAAAGTCATTTGAAGGCTACTAAGAGAATATTGAGGTACTTGAAGCATACACCAAATGTTAGTTTGTGGTATCCCAAAGGAGCAAAGTTTGAGCTAGTTGGTTACTCTGACTCAGATTATGCGAGATGCAAAGTTGAAAGGAAGAGCACCTTGGGCACATGTCAACTATTTGGAAGATCACTTATTTTATGGTCATCAAAGAAGCAAAATAGTGTTGCATTATCAACCGCCGAAGCCAAATACATATCCTCTAGTAGTTGTTGTGCACAAATACTTTGGATGAAGGCTACTTTGAGTGACTTTGGAATCAAGTTCAAGAAAATGCCATTGCTATGTGACAATGAGAGTCCAATCAAGTTGACTAACAATCCGGTTCAACATGCAAGAACAAAGCACATAGATGTCTGTCACCATTTCATAAGAGATCACCAACAAAAAGGGGACATTTGCATTGAGAGTGTAGGCACCAAAGATCAACTTTCCCTTATATTCACCAATCCATTGGATGAGAAAAGGTTTTGCAAGCTAAGGAATGAGTTGAACATATTGGATTTCTCAAATATGTGTTGATGCACCCCCCACTTATACGACATGCCTCTCCTTCGAGCAATCCAAGGTAAAAGTTGATTGGCATGACATATAGCCTTGCTAAGGACATGTTTAGTGCATCTAGTCATCTCTCCATTTTATTAGGCTCATTCATGAAAATCAAATGAATTTCATGTTTATATGGTATCACTATTGCTTCTATGCTTGACTTAATCTAGTGGTAGCATATGACATGTTTATGGGCTTGTAAACCTAGTGTTTAATCTAGAAAATGAGCTCTAAGTGTTTAACTCAACATGGTACAAGATAGCCCTTATTTGGAGGTGTGAAGAAGCTTGTCCTTGAATCAAACCGAGTTAAATATCTTTGGCAAACGATCTAGATTGGACCAAATTTGGGAAAATGATCCTCACCCCATTGATTGACATTGATAATCTCTACCAATCTATATTTTAAACCTTTGTGGTCATTGATGACAAAGGAGGAGAAAATAGTGCACAAAGATAGTGAAAAGACAACACAAAGGGGAAGAGAAATAAAGATACAAGTGATAGGGGGAGAACTTGACATAAGGGGAGAGATATGATAAAAGGAAAGGGATCAATTAAAATTTTAAGCACACAAGTAGGGGGAGCAAGCTCATGAACTTATATGGTGCATTTGAATGTGCATGGCATAAATTTTAAATTTAAAATATCCATGCTTATGTGATGTATGCTAGTTGTAAGATTGAATGATGAAATGAAATCACTAGATAACTTTCATTTCCAAGTAAGTTTTTACAAGTGGTATCTTTTCAAAGTATGTTTCCAAGTGGTATAGAGCTAACCATGGTGCTAAGGATGGTATAATGGTGCACTTCAATTGGTATCATGCTTCAAAGGTCCATCTTTTATACCTTAGCATCATTTGGTAGACATTGTCTCCTATATTTCCTATCTAAGCATATGTGCAAACTTCAATCCAAACTCTTAGCACATATGTAGGGGGAGCAATTGCTACCATTTGGGGTTCATGAAACTTGTCCATATTCTTTTACACATCATAAATATGCTTGGGCAAGCAACATGGATTCAATTGAATTTCAATTCATATCTTTGTGAAAGGGTTGTCGTCAATTACTAAAAAGGGAGAGATTGAAAACTCTAGTTTGGTTTTTGTGAATTGATGAAACCCTAAGTGCTAACCTAGTTTATCAAGTGATCATGAGATAGGTAGCACATTCCAAGTGGTGAAACAAATGAAGATCATGCCATGATGAGGATCAAGTGCTTGGACTTGGAAAGAAGAAAGAGAAAAACAAAAAGCTCAAGGCAAAGGTATAAACCATAGGAGCTATTTTGTTTTGGTGATCAAGACACTTAGAGAGTGTGATCACATTTAGGATTGATAGCCATACTATTAAGAGGGGTGAAACTCGTATCGAAATACGGTTGTCAAAGTGCCACTAGATGCTCTAACTCATTGCATATGCATTTAGGATCTAGTGGAATGCTAACACCCTTGAAAATGTTTGTGAAAATATGCAAACACATGTGCACAAGGTGATACACTTGGTGGTTGGCACATTTGAGCAAGGGTAAAGATGTTAGATGTGAAAAGAAGTGAGTCTCGCTGATCACAAGGTGACCGGACGCTGGTCCCAGAGGGACCAGCGTGTCCGATCAAGTGTGGCAGCATAGACGCCAGCGTCGGTCATTGACCGGATGCTGGGTCTTGGACTGACCGGACACTGAGGTCTAGGGTCCGGTCCTATTGTCAGGCAGTGTAGAGAAAAGTCACTGTGTGACCGGATGCTAGAAGGGTCTGGTCAAGCATGACCGGACACGTTCAGTCGAAGAAATCCATTTCTGGAACCTTACTAGAAACGACCGGACGCTGGAGGCTGAGCATCCGGTCAGTTTGTGCACTGCATCCGGTCAACAAATGGCCGTTGAAATCTGATGAACAGTATTTGAAGCAGGGGACATGTGGCATGAATCACATGACCGAACGCTGAGGGCCAGTGTCCGGTCGATCGGACTGGAGCGTCCAGTCACCCCGTGTTGTGCCTAATGAAGGGGTACAACTGCTATATTTCATGGGGGCTTCTATTTAAGCCCAATGACTGGTTGAAGCTTACACCTTTGGCCATTTTCATTGACATAGCAACCTTGTGAGCTTAGCCAAAGCCCTCTCACTTGTCTCCATCATTGATTCATCATCTTTGTGAGATTGGGAGAGAATCCAAGTGCATTGCTTGAGTGTTTGCATCTAGAGGCACTTGGTGTTCATGTTTCGCTGTGGGATTCGCTTGTTACTCTTGGTGGTTGCCACCACATAGATGGTTTGGAGCAGCGAGGATCATCGAGCAGAGGGTGGTGATTGTCTTTGGCTTCGATCGTGGTGATTGTAAGGGGTTCTTGACCTTTCCCTAGTGGAGAGCCAAAAGGTACTCTAGTGAATTGCACATGGCTTGTGTGATCCTCATCTTGTGTTGGTTGTGCGGCACCCTATTGAGGGTTTGGCGTGTGAAGCCAATTAGCGCGTGAACCTCCAAGTGAGTGAATCGCCACAACAAGGACTAGCTTTCCGGCAAGTAAGTGAACCTTGGTAAAAAATCGTTGTGTTCATCATTGATTCTGAGGTGATTGGTCTTCATTGTTATTCATCCTTGTGATTGATTGGTTCCTTCATCTACACGGTGGTATAACCATCTTGATCACTCTCTTTACATTACTACAAACTAGTTGTCAAGCTCTTTAGTGTAGCTAGTTGTGAGAGCTTGCTTGCTTGGTTGGTGTGGCTCTTTAGTTAGCCTTTGAGAGCACACTAACATAGAGTAGTATCATAGATATTGTGTGAATAGATACTATCTAAACTAGAATTGTGGTAGATGTCTTGCATTTTAAGTAGGCTAGCGCAACACTTGCTTCGCCTCATAATTGTCTAACCATTTTGTTAAGTGTTGTTGTAGAAATTTTATTAGGCTATTCACCCCCCCTCTAGGCATTAGGACCTTTCACCCACGCACTAGTTCCTGCGTGGGCTCCTCAATGAGTGGGGTCTAGAGCTACAGCGCCTTAACCTAATGGGGGTGCTGCATATCGCTGGCTTCATCACCGTCTGTGAGGCTTTCCATGGGACAGAGCTGCATGTGGATTTCTTCCAGTGGCTGTTCTCTAGGAGAGCCTTGATGGTGGGGAATCCAGCCAAGATTGCGCCGGTGGGGGGTTTCGCCCTGTAGAGGAAACCGAGCGTGGGTGGCTTGTATCCCGTGTACCTCCCCTGCAACTCCAATCGGGGGTGGCATGGGGAGTGGTATTACATTAGGAATTCAGCGGAGGCACCATTCCCGATGTTCACTGGCAAGAGGCCAGAGAAGCAGGAAAGTTGGTCATGGGGTTGCGCCCGCAAGGAGAGGAAGAAGGTGGAGGTCATCGAGAAGGAGCTCCAAAAGCTTGTGCGGCGTGGTCTTGATGGGGTACGGGTGTTCCACACCCTCTACCGCCACCGGGTTGCATCATTGGTGAAGAGAACGTGACCGATGTGGTTGTACAGCGGCCCGTCAGACCTGAACCGAGCATCGCCAGAGGATTTGCCGGACGATGAGGTCTGGAGTCGCATTGGCCGGGTGTGGGGGTATTAACCCCTATACCCTTACGGCTAAGCTTGGGCCGGCCTAGATCGATGGGTTTGGTCCACCCGAAAGACGACGTGCGGCCCAGCCAACCTGATCGGAGTCTCACACAAGGAGTCAAGGGGGATTTGGTGATCAAGCAGGATCCTGGTCAGTTAGAATAGGAATCCTTATCCGGCCACATATGGTAATTGTAACTGACTAGGATTAGTTTCCAGATCTATAACCCTACCCCCTGGACTATATAAGGCGGGTAGGGGATCCCTCTAAAAAACATCTCTCATTAACATACAACAATACAAATCAGACACAGGACGTAGGTATTACGCCTTCTTGGCGGCCGAACCTGGATAAAACCTCATGTCTGTCTTGCGTCACCATCTTGTTTGTGGCTTGCGCATCTGTCTGCCAACAATCTACTACCTTGGGCATACCCCTAGGTAGACTACCGACCATATTTCATCGACAGTGGCGCGCCAGGTAGGGGGTGTGCATACTGCTCTCCAAGCAAACAAGATGGTCATCGTCTCTGCCTCCATGGCTATGCCAAACGGCCTCACGTTCACCGTTGGCCAGATCACCTAGACCACCGGCGTCGACGACTTCATCGCCATGACCACGGAGGAGGCATGGATTCAGTCTGCGCCGACCACTGCTTCACCTGCATCGGCTATGGCTCCGACCACGATGGGTACGGCTCCGACCATGATGGATCTAGCTCCGACCATGGTACATCTAGTTCCGACCACGCCTACATCATCTTCGGCCACGCCGACAAATCGTTGTCCGCTTCCCCGCTACAAAGGGAAGCAGATCAACAACACAGACCTACTCGACTCCATCGATCAGGTCGGCACCAAACTCGCTAAAACCCTAGCTCTGGTAAGTACGATTCAAAGTCAACCTAACGAGCAGGTAACCGCTCCCCACAATAGATCTACCCGACCAGCTCGGACCAGTCATCCTGCACGACTTGGTACAGATCTCGTGGTAATATCTACTCCTAAAGGGCGCTCCGCTCATCGCCGGCCAGCCTCCACGACGGGCCTCTAGCTCTTCGAGTACGAAGCCTCGACGGAGAACCACTAGGTCTAGCCCTACGGCCTACAAAACGCTACCTCTAGCTATGCGTATAACCTACAACGCCGCTTGGATCTGTGTTTTATGCACCGACCTCGGGCGAAGCCGTGCAACTTCGTCAACATGATCTGGACTAAAGATTATCAAGAAGGATCCATCCACACAGTCCAAAAGGGCGACTCTAGCTCCTCGTCTGGCATCGCATCTAATGCATCTATCCACACCGAGCTTCAGCATCACAAAGACGATGGCGTTAAGTATGATCTGGATCTGCCAGACCACGCCCTGGGGTTTTCACAATTCCTGTCTTTTCTGCCAAGATGAGGGGATTTGATCCATGTTGTCAGCAATGACGAACTGCCAGCAGTTGGCGAAACAGAGCAAGAAAGGACTACATGCGAAGCACGCAATATTGACTAGTTTAATCACTGACAAATCGAAGCCAAAGCAGACCAGGAGGCGCGATGCATAAGGGTCCAGCCACACGACCTCAACGATGCTTTCGATAGGGTGGGGGACAAACAGGTCTTTAGGACTCCCAGTGCCAATGTAGCTGTTGCCATGGCGACAATGCAACGGCTACCCAAGACCCCGGAAACCCAAGCGGTTCGTGATGAAATACAAGCCTATCTGACGGCTGCTATGGCCCAGACCGTAGAGATTGTAAATTAAGTTCGGGCTCCATCCATCTCAGTCGAGTCAAGCCACAGTCGCTAGCACCCAAGTCGCTCACAGCCACTCAACCAACGTGGCTCATGCAATAACGACCCATCAGACAACCGTCAAGGCGGAAACGGTGGCCATGATGGTGGTCAGGATGACAACCGCCATCGGGAGGACAACCGCCGTGATGTCCGGGACGATAATCGCCGAGACAACCGCGACAATCGCCGTAGGGTTAATCCAGATGGCAATCGAGATCACCACGATGGCAATAATGATCTCCGCCATTACCTCGGTGGACGCGATCTGCGCGCTCGCATCAACCAGAGAGCCGATGATCGAGCATCCTATGAAAGCTATTGCCGTATGGAGTATGACACTACCCACGGCCCGCCAGGTTTGAAGCAGTTTACTCCACACCTTCACCAAGTCATATGGCCCAAGAATTTCAAGCTCGAGAAACTTCAGAAGTATGACGGCAAGGAAAACCCCGAATTATGGGTCATGCTCTATGAAACTGTGTGCCGATCAGCCATGGCTGATGAGCACGTCATGTCTAACTACTTCCTAGTCGCTGTTGGCCATGCAGGACACCAATGGCTGGTTAGCTTGCTGGCAAACTACTTTGATTCTTGGCAGGAGCTCAAGCAAGCCTTCATTGACAATTTCATCGCTACTTGTGAACAACCAGGCAACAAGTACGATCTGCAACGGATCTGAGATCGGAAAGATGAGCCATTGCGTGAGTACGTCCGGTGTTTCTCGGAGATGCACATCAAGGTCCCATCAATCTCTGACAACGAGGCAATCGAGGCTTTTATCACTGGCCTCCACTTCCACGACGCCCTAAGAGACAAGCTCCTCCGGAAGAGACCTTAATCGGTCATAGCGCTCTTGGCCACTACTAAGAAATATGCAGACGCCGATGACGCTAAGAAGATAATTATTGAAGAAGCAGCAAGGGTTCCACGCTCCGACCACCCCCCACACCGCGACGACTACCACAGCAACCGTGGTCGGAACGACAATTTTGACCGCCGCAACCAGCGCAATGACTCCCGCGACCACCGCGACCAACATAATTAGCGGCGTAGCCGCCGTGACGATTATAGGAGCAAGTGTGCTCGGGAAGACGACGGCGAGGTCAATACTGTTAAAAAGGGTGGCGGGCGTCGTAATTACAAAGACGACTACGCTAAAGCATTGAAAGGGCCCTGCCAGCTCCATCCTAAGTCAAACCATACCATGGAGAATTGCCGCATTCTCAAGTCTATCTATACGCATCAACAGGCTCTGGATACATCCGACAAGCCTAACGATGCAGGGGAACAGCGCAACGAGGATAACGATGATGACGATGTAGACCCTCGTCACAAGTACGTCAAGACAGCCGATCACGTGCACACCATCATCGGAGGCAAAGTGTCCATCGAGACCAAGCAGGAACGCAAGCTGCTCGCCCATGCTTGCTTGAACGTGGCCAATGCCAACAACCTCCTTGCCGATCCGCGACTCCCTCCGTGGTCTCACCACGAAATCTCTTTCAGCAGAAAGGACCAATGGGCTGCAATACCTGAGCCCAGACATTTTCCCCTAGTCCTCGATCCTTGTATCAACAAGGTCCAGTTCGACAGAGTACTGATCGACAGCAGCAGCTCCATTGATATACTATTCAAGAATAGTCTGCCCACCCTGAAGATAGCTCTGGCGGATCTCAAGCCATACGAGGCATAGTTCTGGGGCATTCTCCCCGGATAGAGCTCTACACCTCTCGGGTAGATCACGCTACCTGTGTAGTTTGGGACCCAGACCACTTCCGCACCAACTACGTCAACTTCGTGGTCACTGACTTCGACGGCACCTACCATGCTATCCTTGGTCAACCGTCGCTCACCAAGTTCATGGCCATACCTCATTACAGGTATCTGGTGCTCAAGATGCCTACTGAGAAAGGAGTTCTAATCCTCTGAGGCAACGTGTACGCAGCTTATACCTACGAGGATGACAGTTTCAAAATAGCAGAGGCTCACGACCTCTCTATTCGCATGGCCAAAACCATGCTCGACGCCAAGAAGACCTCGGCCGACCACCTAGAGATCCTAGAGCTCGAGGCTCCACGCAAGAGCATCAAGTCCAAGGAGCACAAGGTGATCCAGCTGGTCGACGGCGATCCCAGCAGAATGGCCCTTATCGGGGCCAACTTGGATCCCAAATAGGAAGACACGCTTGTCAGGTTCTTGAGGAGCAACGTGGATGTGTTCGCATGGAAACCTACTGACATGCTCGGTGTACCTCGGAATTTGATCGAGCACTCCTTGAATGTCAATGGCAAGGCCAAACCTATCAAGCAGAAGCTACGATGGTTCACTCGCGACAAAAAGGAGGCGATTAGGGTAGAAGTTACACGGCTTTTGGCAGTCGGATTTATCAAAGAAGTGTATCATCCGGAGTGGTTAGCCAACCTGGTTCTTGTACGCAAAAAGAATAATGAATGGAGAATGTGCGTTGATTACACTGATCTCAACAAACACTGCCCTAAGGACCCCTTCGGCTTACCTCACATAGACGAGGTCATAGATTCAACCACCGGTTGTGAGCTCCTTTCCTTTCTCGATTGCTACTCTGGTTGTCACCAGATCGCTCTCAAAAAGGATGACCAGATCAAGACATCTTTTATCACGCCTTTTGGCGCCTACTGCTACACGACCATGTTGTTCAGGCTTAAGAACACTGGGGCTACCTACCAATGTGGTATACAAGCCTGCCTCAAAGACGAGATAAAAGACGACCTCATCGAGGCTTATGTTGATGATATAGTCATCAAAACCAAGGAAGCACATACCCTTGTTGACAACTTGGAACGCACCTTTGCAGCCCTTAACACTTTCTAGTGGAAATTAAACCCAAAGAAGTGCATCTTTGGTGTTCCCTCTGGCATACTACTTGGCAATGTCGTCAGTCACGACTACATACGCCCTAACCCAGAAAAAGTCAAAGCTGTCTTGGACATGAAGCCGCCCAAGAAGGTGAAGGATGTTCAGAAGCTCACCGGGTGCATGGCCACCCTCAGCCGTTTCATATCAAGATTAGGCAAAAAAGGATTACCGTTCTTCAAACTACTCAAAGCATCCAAAAAATTTGAGTGGTCGGAAGAAGCAGACGCTGCCTTCACATAGCTGAAACAATACCTTATGTCACCTCCGGTCCTCACTGCTCCAAGAGAAGATGAAACACTGCTGCTTTACATTGTGGCTACTAATCGAGTGGTCTCTACGGCCATGGTGGTCGAGCGAGATGAGCCTGGCCACGTCTACAAGGTACAGCGACCAATCTATTTCATTAGTGAGGTACTCTTTGAGTCTAAGACCAGGTACCCGTAGATTTAGAAGTTGATCTACGCCATACTGATAACACCCGAAAGTTGAAACACTACTTCGATGGATATCGTGTGGTGGTCATGACTGAGTACCCTCTGCGAGACATCATTAGCAACAAGGATGCGAATGGGCGCATCGTCAAATGGGCAATGGAGCTATGCCCCTTTTCCTTAGAGTTTGCAAGCCGCACTACAATCAAGTCTCAGGCACTTGTCGATTTCATCGTCGAGTGGACAGACTTAAGCACGCCTGCCTCTACCGGAACCAACAAATATTGGACAATGTACTTCGATGGCTCTCTCAACATCGACGGTGCAGGAGCAGGAGTCCTTTTTATGTCACCATCCAAGGAGCAGCTCTGTTACGTCCTTAGGATTTATTTCCCAGCATCTAATAATGCCGCCGAGTATGAAGCATGCCTACATGGTTTGCGCATTGCGGTTGAGCTTGGCGTTAAACGTCTCTATGTCTACGGAGACTCTACTTTGGTCATCAACCAACTCAACAAGGACTGGGACACAACCAGCGAGAAGATGGACGCATACTGCAAATTGATCAGAAAGCTGGAAGGCAGGTTCTATGGCATCGAGTACATACATGTGGTCCGGGACAAGAATCAAGTAGCGGATGCACTGTCAAAGTTAGGATCATCCCGAGCCAAAATCCCACATGGCGTATTCGTCCAAGACCTGCTCACGCCTTCCATTGAAGAGGAAGATTCCACAGCAGGCAAGCCTCCAGACTAGCAATTGGTGGCTATGGTTCCGGCGTCGAGCACCATCGAGCCGCCTCCGACCACTCATGAGCCTGACTGGAGAATACCTTTCATCAAGTACTTAATAGATGGTAGTGGTTATACTGATCGGATAGAAAACGAGCACCTGATACGTCACAGTAAGCAGTATCTGCTCGTCGATGGCAAGTTATGGTGCAAGAACGCAAAGGAGGAAATCTTGATGAAGTGTATAACCCAGGAAGAAGGCAAACACCTCCTGGACCAAATCCACTCTGGCTCCTGCGACAACCACGTGGCCTCGAGAACACTGGTTGGCAAGGCTTTCCGAGCAGGGTTCTATTGGTCATCAGTAGTAGCCGACGCAGAGAAGCTAGTCTACCACTATGAGGGTTGTCAGTTCTTCGCTAAGAGAATCCATGTACCGGCACATGAGATCCAGACAATACCAGCCTCCTGGCCCTTCACATGCTGGGGACTGGATATGATCGGGCCCTTCAAGCCGGCTCCTAGGAAATTTACATGCGTCTTTGTGCTGATCGACAAATTTTCTAAGTGGATAGAATACATGCCTTTGGTACAAGCATCCTCAGAGAAGGCTGTCACGTTCCTCGACCAGGTCATCCACCATTTTGGCATACCCAACAGCATCATCACTGATGTGGGTACTCAGTTCACCGGGAATGCTTTTTGGGACTTCTGCGATGAAAGGAGCATAGTAGTAAAATACGTCTCAGTGGAGCACCCTAGAGCTAATGGACAAGTCGAGCGGGCAAATGGCATGATCTTGGACACATTAAAGAAGAGGATGTATAGAGAAAACGACAAAGCTCCTGAAAGATGGCTCAAAGAGTTACCAGCCGTGGTCTAGGGCCTCAGAACTCAGCCCAGTCGTAACACCGGTGTCTCACCATACTTTATGGTTTACGGCGCTGAGGCAGTCCTCCCACTAGATATAGCTTTTAGATCAGCACGGGTAGAGAACTTCGACGAAGGCAAGGTCAATGAAGTACGGGAGCTAGAAGTGAACAGCGCAGAAGAGAAAAGGCTCGATTCTTGCGTACGTACGACCAAATACCTTACTGTTTTGCGCAGGTACTACAACAAGAACATTAAAGAGCGGTTCTTTATGGTCGGGGACCTAGTCCTGAAGTGGAAGACGAACCAAGCTGGTGTCCATAAACTCGCAACCCCATGGGAGGGTCCTTTCATGATCAAGGAGGTCACACGACCAACGTCTTACAGATTAGCTCACCTAGACAGTACTGACGTACCAAACTCATGGCACATCGACAAGCTTAGACGTTTCTATGCTTAACTACTGAGATATGTACCCCTCTTATACTTTTGATTTACTTCAATAAAGCTATTATGATTTCTCTGACCACTCTAATGTGTCACTTTGAATTTTATGGTTATTCTAACTTAGCCAGCAAAAGCCGACCACCACTCCTTCTACAGTTTTCGGAGTAGGCCCTGTCTCCGGTTCCTCCCAACACGTGCATGGGATCTGCTCTCTATGTTACGGGTGATCGGTAGGTCCCCCTTGGTTTGACTTGTCCATGTCTACGTGTGCACAGGTCACCGTACCTCACACTCCGACCACATGCCAAACTAGGGCCGCACAAACTTTTTGGGATGATGTGTCGAGCAAAATGGTACAACTAAATAGAACGTTAACATGTTCTCACTTAGTTACACCAACATAAAGTTTCAAGCTTAAATATGTTTTATACAAAGCAAACAAGCTTATAATGATATACAGTTATGTTATTACAAGCTTGCCTGAAGAGGCTCAAGTTTACAATAACACAACTATGTCCTCCTTCTACAGTTCTAAGCCTATTACATTGGCTGGTCGGGGCGCGTGGCACTTATTGCTCACCGCTTCCGATATCCTACTCGAGTCTCGGGGACTCTTGTGCTAGTCGAGCTGAAGGGGATGGCCCCGCCGATGCCTGGCTGGTCGAGACCGCAGGCTTCATTGGTTGGCTTGCAACTGATGGTGTTTTTAGCTAACTTGTCGATGGCATACCCTATACAGGTGCTGTCCCACCTCCACATAGGTTAATGTCGCCAATTATCTTTGACGACAAGTCTAGCTGGGCCGTCCGAAGCTCCTCCACCTTATCTGGGTCTACCTCCTTTGGGTACCCAGCCTCTAGGCGCTTGAGATTGATCAGGGGGTAGTGGTCACGCACTATGCTTAGTACATGGGCACCCGTGTACTCACCCGCCTCCTTCACAAACTCTTGGAACCATCCCCATGCTTGTCTACATCTCTCGACCAGTCCGAGCTGGGGCGTCCTTAGCTCTTCCTCTGTGAGCGCCGGGTCGATAAGGTCAAGGACGAGCACAATGCCAGTTGCCACTTCTTGGCACTGATTCTTCCACGTGTCCTACTCCTCGGTGGCCTCGAGGCATCATGCTTTCCAGCCGTCATGCTCTTTGATCATGGCCTCCAGATGCCTCTTAGCATTAACTTTTAAAACTGAACACCATACAAGACATCAAATGTAATGGCACGACAAGTCAAGGTGGGCAACAGAATGAGAAAGGTGGTCTAGAATACTTACTTTTTAGTTCCTCCTTCATCTTGGTTGTGCGGTCCCAGAGTTCAGACTGGTCGCATGCCAGTTTCTCGTTGTCCTCCTTCAGGCGACCACATTCTACGGTCACATGGCTATTCTCCCCTTAGAGGCGGGTCACTTCAGCTTCTAAACCTGCATTAAAGCTGTTACTGCAAACAATGCAACAACACAAGTCCTGCACTTGCTATGATAAGATGAAAACTTACTTGTTTTCTCCCGCTCTTTGTTATTGAGCTGGCCGACTAGGTCTTGGTTCTGTGCCTCTCGCTCTGTCCTCTCCTAGTTGGCAGCTTCAAGTTGGCGGTGTAGGCATTCCACCTCGGCCGCCAGTTCTTTATTGTTCACCATGATCCCCTCAATCTGGTCGAAGCACCTCTTCTGGTACTTTGCGGTCTTCATCAAGTCCTGCATATAGACAAGCTAAGTTAGACAGTTCGACTACATAACAGGGTCAAGTGGTCAAACCAAACATACCTGGACTTCTGTCACCAGACGCTTTGCTGCTCGTTCAACTTTTAGGGTCTCTTCGACCTCTGGGATTTCTTCGTGCATAACCCACTCGTCATTCTGCCAGTGTGACACATATACATGCTATCGCTTATCTTGGGGATGGCCCAGGACCTCTTCTACTTTGTCCTCTTCAGCTTCCTATTCAGGGGTGGCGCTGGTCTGGAGTCTGTAGTCTCCGCGACCACCATGGCTTTCCCATGAGCCATTGCATCGGCAAGAGTGCTCTGTGCCACCTCCGGCTGCTGCTCCTTGGCTTGGTCTGGTTCCCTTGGCACCAAGGTATCCACCTCAGCAGGGTTAGTGCTCGGAACACTCATACTTAGCTTGGCTATCTTCTCGACTAGCTGCTCGGGGACTGTCGTCGGGCCGCTCGCCTGCTGAGGTTCTAGCGGAGTTTCTTCTACAGGTTCCTCCATGGCTGGCTACTGGGCAGTTTTTTCTGCCATTGCTGGCGAAGTCGTGCCGCACCCGGCTAGCTAGTTGGGATTTTCGGTGGACGCTGACCTAATATATCAGAGAAAAGTTTAGAAGACAATAATATTCAATACAAATTATAAGCTTAGATCAAAGTTATAGATACTTACAGCTTGGAAGCGCGGAATGATGTGGCGAAGGAGCGTCTCTTCGACCACCCCTGCTCCGCGTGCTTGGTAGGTTCCACCGGGTCTTTTTCCACCACCGGTACAGGCGCCGGGGTTTGATACTCGACATTTTGCCCGCTTGTCCTCTGTGCTGCAGTGGTCAGTGATGCGATCACTGCTGGCACAGAGGAGCCACCCTACTTTGTCGACACCATTTGTCTCCTCCTCTTTCGAGGGACGAGCCAGAAGATGTCCGCATCCTCTGCCTCGTCGTTTGAAAGGGGGAAGATGGCTTGGCGCCGTTTGTTGGCAGCCGGCCGCTTGCCAGCAGCTCTGGTCGATGCGTCCTCCGCAACCTCGAGTGCCGCCCAGTGGACGTCTTTGGTCCTGGCACTAGTCTAGGTGGCTGGGCCAGCAATTTGCGGCCAATCCACACCAGGGGGCGGAGACACGAACACTGCTGCCTAGTCACGACCATTATTCTGAGAAACATAGCGGAGACAACAATTAATTTCTTGTTACAACATGATTCTATAGGTACAAGGAAGTATCATTTACCTTTGGGGGAGGTCGGGCCAGCTTGAAGGCGTGCTCGATGTCGTTTAACTGGACATAATTGGGATCGGCTAGGTTGAATAGCTCCCCAATCCTAGTCTTGACTTCTATCTTGTCGAGCGCCTCTTTCCTGGTCCTCGTTGGATCTGCGCTCCCCTGGTACTCGAAGCCAAGATGTACCCTCTTCTAGCAGGGCTAGATCCTTCGGCTGATGAAGTTCCCGACAACGCTCGGACCATCCAGCTTTCCCCACGGGATCATCCTGAGTAGTTCTGCGATCTGCTCCAAGTTCTTGGGCTTCTCTGACCAGCTGTTCTTCTTCTCGGGAATCAGCCCCACGTCGCATAGGGTGATTGTGTTTGGCTCTTCATGGATGTAGAACCACTTCTTGTACCACTCATCCAGTGAGGTGTTCCAGGGGCAGTGCTAGTATTGGGCTTTCATACCGTCACATAGATTGAGGTAGACGCCTCCGGCTATCTTCGAGCCGCTGCTCCCTTTCTTTCATAGACAGAATAGGTGGCGAAAGAGGTCAAAATGGGGCTGGAAGCCACCATAGGCCTCGCAGAGATGAATGAAGGTGGAGACAAGAAGAATCGAGTTGGGATGCAGATTGCAAATCCCAATCTCGTAATACAAGCAGAGACCCTGAAGGAAAGGGTGCACTGTAACCCCAAAACCCCGCTTGAAGAAATCCTCGAAAACCATAATCTCACCTGGTTGTGGATTAGGGAAGCTTTCTCCTTCCGGCGCATGCCATCCCGTGAGTGCCTTGTTGTGGAGCACTCCCATGGCGACGAGGTCTTCGATGGTCTGCTCATTGCTCCGCGACTTCCACCACTCCTTCGCCATGACTCCGCCTTTCTTCTGGGCGTCTCTCTTCGCCATTAGTCTATCCATACTAAGGGGGTGGATGCGGTGGTGAGGGGATTGGTGATGATTTTCGAAGGAATAGGGTTCGGCAAGAGGAAGAAGAAGGTTGCGGCGGCGAATGACAATGGGGATCGATAAAAGTAACTTACCAGATCTATATTATAAATAACAAAGAGCTCCATCGTTTCGTCTGCCCGAGATTCTTGGGAGACGTGCGCACACGCCGCAGATGGTTGTTCACATAACCTCGAGATCTACACCAATAAATGCGCCCCATCGTTACCAGTGTACGCGCCTCTTCGTTGATAGTGTAAGAGGGCCCACACTGATGCACCTCCATATAGGTGCCAAGCGACTGTTTACCAGAAAAGAGCAAGAAGACAGAGTGACATACTATACCCATCTGCTTTTTTGACTAGATGTGTTAGACTAGACTTGGTAGAGAAAGGAGATAAATAAATACACCAAATAATATACAAGTGGCGTTCGTATTTTCGTTGCATGTCTTGTGATCAAGGATGGATCAGACTACTATAATGCTCAAGGACTGCCCAGACCACTGCCGTGCTCAGGGATTGCCCAGACCACTACCGTGCTCATGGACTACCAAGACCACTACCGTGTTCGGGGATTGCTCCGACCACTGCTGTGCTCGGGGACTGCTCTGACAACTGATGTGCTCAGGGACTATCCCGACCACTGCTCGGAGAATGGTTCTCCTCGGCTACATGTGATTTGTACTCACATATAGTTGAGAGACATTTATTTAGACCTTGCTACAAGGCTCATACTTCGCCTTCTAGCAAGCTCGGGGACTACGTCGGTACGATGCACCTACCGGTGCATCTCGTATCGCCTGTACAACGATTGGATTCTTAACTTCGGTGGAAATTCTTTTTTAGACCCTAGCACCACATGCTTGTGTCACCTACTACCAGGCTCGGGGACTAAGTGAGCACACTTCACCTTGTGGTGAATGTGTTTTAATCGACCCCTGTGCTTTGAATGATTGTAAGGATTATCAATGTGTTCGGGGACTGTCCCGACCAGTGCTCGGAGGATGGTTCTCCTCAGCTACATGTGAGTTGTACTCACATATAGTTGAGAGACATTTATTTAGACCTTGCTACAAGGTTCATACCTTGCCTTCCAGCAAGCTCGGGGACTACGTCGGTACGATGCACCTGCCAGTGCATCTCGTTTTTGTTTGTACGACAATTGGGTTCTCAACTTAACTAGGAATTCTTTTTAGACCCTGGCACCACGTGCCTACGTCACCTACTACTAGGCTCGGGGACTAAGTGGGCACACTTCACCTTGCGGTGAATGTGTTGGTTTTTTTGACCCCTACGCCTCTGACGTTCTAGGACGCTATGCTTCAAGACCACTTACATTTCTTTCTAGAAATACAAGTGGGCACACTTCTTAGGACAGAAATCTTTTTCTTTTTTCTTAAGAGCACCATACATTCTTCGGACAACTTACTTCTCTGGCGATGACGGTGATCAGAAATGTCAAGAACTCTATAACAGAACCGCCCAATTTATACAAGATCAAGTACGGCTGTCCCTGCTAACACGTTGACACACACATACTTTCACTCATATAAACCCGGTAGTCCGCCGAGTGTCCCTAAAGACCTCGGTAAATCAACATCACAACCAAGATCACGTGATTAAGCAAATACACATCACATATGCAGGGTTGCAGCGGAAAATAATATTACACATGGTTTCACAAATAATAGTACAAGTTTGGGTTTCAAAACTGATTAGTGAAAACAACATAGCTTTCAAAAGATTACATTAATATATGTTCCAAATACCTTGCTAGCATAAGTGACATCCTCCGACAAAAGCATATAGATGAGAAGTAACTATAGAATCACCGAGCCCATCGGCGGTTAGCCACCAACTTCAACAGGCCGAGAACTTCACCTGCAACATGGTGGGATAAACCCTGAGTACGAGAAGGTACTCAGCCAGACTTACCCATCGAAACCAGAATAAAAGACACCAAGGATCATGCAAGGCCTTTTAGGTGGGCTAGCTTGACACAGTTGCATAAAAGAGCTTATGATTATAGTAACTAATTTAAACTTAGCATCAAACTTATCATCATTTACCTGTCCACTAGATTAGCACCTGTACTAGAGCACTCACTTATTAGGAGCAAACAATATTAACCATAGCAGGTATAATAAGGCTGTCATCATCATATCATCATTTCCGAACCATTATGTTATTTAGTGTATCTACATTGGAGATAAGCCCGTCAAGTTCTCACTAACTGGGAGAGATGGCGATTCGAATCGAATTACAACTCAGCTGAGGGGGTATTCCTAACTCTCACCCTGGCATACTTAGCAAGGGTAGCTGTGGGTTACCTTTGGTACAACTCAGGAACCAAATTCACGGGTTCGATCAGCGCCAGCGCTCTCAGGGATTACCCTTCTGCCAGGACGATCAGGACTTTTAAATCACCTGCCCTTGGACTCACGCCTACGGCTCCCCTCCGAGGCATACTTTATACTTATCGACTCCCGGCCTGAGTTGAGCTACTCGGCTTCGCGGTCGGTCTCCAGACCCGGCCAACTAAGAGAGAGGCATGCGTTCAACATGAACAGGAAAGGCTCCAAGAATCAGTCCTTAAGCGACGCAGACGGAGTCACTGCAAACCGACAAGCCTCTGTCCGGTCTTCATTTCAAATTAAGACTGGTTCTTTTCCACGATAGCAAATATAGCCAACCGTGCCACATGTATATTCCTATATCTCGCAGGTGACAGGAAATCACCCGACTTCTACCGCGTTTAAGCAGGGCTAAGCACTACTCGAGCCTGAGCTACATAGGATTTAGGGTAATAATATCTGGACAAGGAATTGGGTAACCAATGCAGCAAGTGTTTGCATCCAACACCTAAACTTAATGCAACAATATATATATGTAACAATAATACTGTACTGCATTTCAGAAATTAGGAGGCTTAATATGCTCCGGGGCTTGCCTGGGATCCCACACTGAGTCAGTGTTAGTTAGACGATACTCACTAAGTGAGCATCTCCCGTCCTAGCACTTGTCCAGTCCTTCCACCTTCGGGATAGGTCCATCAAACGCCGTCTTCAGGTTTGGCTCCAACATCTCATCCTTCACGTGGTGCATCTAGCGTACCTAGATGAGATGCAATATGCAAGTGCATAAATATAAAGAATAGTACCATGAGACGCATCACAAAATAGCAAGCAAGACAAGCATAGTTTACACTAACACACTTAAGTATTTTGCGATGCTTAACTTAAACATCACACAATCTATCATGCTAAGATGGCAAAGAAGACGACAACACCAAGCATGACACAAGTTTTTCAAGATCTCAAGTGCTCTAACTCAGTCATCATTCAAGGCATAAGTCACACTTAACAATATACAAGCAAACACTATAATTGGAATCTGCCAATTTTGGGACATGCAAACAGCAGCTACAAGATTTAGCTATAACTGGAGTTACACAAATCCAAATGACTTGCAAGAAGACATTCTGGAAAGCTTATGAAATTATCTACATTTCATCTATAACCATCACAGCATGATTCCTAAGTTAAGTAGACCAAAATTATACATTTATAGAAACTGGTCCACAATTGACAGAGAGCAGCCATTTCTGAAACCCAACTTTAAACAGGCATAACTCACAAACTACTTGGCCAAATGACACCAAATTTTAACAGAAGCTAGATACATGAATTATCTACAACTTTTATATAAACAAGTTTCTCAACAAAGCACATTATCATGAAGAACTTTGCTAAGTTCCCAGATCTGTCTAAAAACCATATCGACAAGAAAATAATTATTAACTTATGTTGCAATTTCATAATTGAGCAAGACCAACTTTACCAACATGTCACACATGACTAAAGAACACCATAAAACCTAGTGTCCATGACCAAATAAATTCTTTTAATGCATTTCTTAATTTATTTTAGATAACAAGGTGACTTAATGAACATATACCAAAAGTGTACAATAAATTCTACAAAAATTACAGTGGCTCACCTATCCTCTCCATAGTCTACTGTCCAAATTTCACTCCATTTGAATATGTATAGCAACCTCTATGAAAAAGACAAGTTGCTAAAGCAAGAAATCATGTGAGAGCAAGATAAACCAATAACTCACTCATACTTCATCCAATACTCATGAAATTTTTACCACACATCAACTATCACATGAGTAGCATGCCACAAAAATTTCACTCCATTTGGAGCCCTAGATCTACAGTTATGAAAAAGACAAATACCACTAGCATTACAAACCTAGCTGCATAAATATATTTTTACAGCCAAAACTTTAAAGTAAAACATGTAATATTATAGATCTAGTACATAGAGAATTTCACAAGGATTCCAAAAAGTCCATATCTGTTGTTTTACGATTTTTCTACTAATTACTACGATTTTCCAAAGTTCAGCACAGAAATCTGCAAAAGAAAGATTAAACCGAAAAAGAAAAATACTTTTGCATTAGTAACCCTAGAAATCTTAGAAACCAACAAAGCCCATATATGTAAATACATGTGTCTGGCATTTATGCAAAGTGAACATATGAAAGAGCTTCTATTTACGATTCACCCCTTCTTCTTCAACCTTACGCATGAAGCAGGGAAGGGACAGCGGCTTCGGGTCGGCCAGCAGGAGGGGGCGTCGGCCGGCGGCGGTGGCCAGCCCCGCCGCCAGGACAGGACCGACCTGGCCGCACTAACGCTTGGCCCTCACCCTGCCACATCCGGCCTCGGCCTGACCATGGCTGCTGGCGGCGGTCTGACGGCGGCGGCGACTACCGGCCGTCTCCGGCGACTACGATGGCCGGGGAAGCGGCTGGAGGGCACAGCGTGGCTTGCGGTGGTGACTGGAGTGACTTTGCTACATACAGCAGAGGAGGGGGAGAGGGAGAGAAGTGCCAGCTAGCAGCAGCAGCATCTCGTGCATCTCGGCCATGGTGCTGACAGGGAGGAGGCAGAGAAGAGAGGGAGAGGGAGAATGAAGAGGGTAGGGGCAGGCTCGGGCACGGCTTCTCAAAAACGACTAGCGAGGGCAAGGTGGCGCCTAAGCAGCAAGCACGCCAGACCACGCGGCGTTTGGCTCCTGCACACAGTCGGCATGAAGGCCATGCAGCATAGATTCAAATTTTCTAATTCTACCCCAAAAATACCACTGAGACCCATACTTCGTGCCTCTGTAACTCCTAAACCACGATGAGTTAGCAAAAACTCTATTAATAAAAATTGTAGATCTACATACCACCTCCAACTTTTATTAAAGGTTCAAAGTCTAATTAGGCCTGGTTTGGTAGATACAAGGTTCCAAAGTGGGGTACACGAAAACTGAAATCATACATTCAGTCATCCATGACTTAACCAAATTTCAAGTGCTGAAAACAGCTGCTGATTCAAAGTTTGAGCCTCGGTTTGACTTGCTTACAAGCTGATCTAGCTCTTGGTCCAAACATAAAGTTTGTTGTACATAACATGGACTCCAACTTTTATTTAGGTTCCACTGCCATGCAAACAATCTAAGCTGCAGTTCCAACCAAGTCAAAGTAGCATCACTATAAAGCTTAAATCACCCTTTTTGATCTATTGGAGCATTTTCTGGCCACCTGCTCAACATGAACCCTTCATAACTTTTGTTCATGGGTGCAAGTAGAGTTGTTTGAGCAAGGTACCAAGGTTTGGTTGACTTCATAGGTTTCCATCCACTTGATAAAGCAATTCATGCAAATATATGACTTATCATTTCATGTGACTTTTTGATTTCAAACTTCATGAAACTTTTCCATGGGTCTAGATGGATGCATGTGGATGTAATGTACATAGAAGAAGCATGCTTAGAATTACTCTTGCATAATCTTAACAAGGGTCCATATGTAAGCAGTTGTGTGTGGCCCAAGTTTAAGTTGAAGCTCCATCATGTAGATTTGATCTTGACACCTTGATTACCACTTGACATGTCATGTTTGAGCTCAAACCCATTGCTTAACTGGTGACAAACACCTGGGGTGTTACAAACTCAAGCCTTACTTATCGAAGAAGGTTAAAATGGCGTGTCGCAGCATAATACATGGTGCTCGGGGACTAGCTGTGGGGGTATTAACCCCTATACCCTTATGGCTAAGCTTGGGCCGGCCCGGATCGATGGGTCTGGTCCACCCGAAAGATGACGTGTGGCCTAGCCAACCTGATCGGAGTCCCGCACAAGGAGTCAAGGGGGATTTGGCGATCAAGCAGGATCCTGGTCGGTTAGAATAGGAATCCTTATCCGGCCACATATGGCAATTGTAACTGACTAGGATTAGTTTCTAGATCTGTAACCTTGCCCCCCGGACTTTATAAGGCGGGTAGGGGATCCCTCTAAAAAAACATCTCTCATTGACATACAGCAATACAAATCAGACGTAGGACATAGGTATTACGCCTTCTTGGCGGCTGAACCTAGATAAAACCTCGTGTCTGTCTTACGTCACCGTCTTGTTTGTGGCTTGCGCATCTGTCTGCCAACAATCTACTACCTTGGGCATACCCCTAGGTAGACTGCTGACCATATTTCGTCGACACCAGGTGCTATAGCTAAAGCCCAACGAGAGGGTCGAGGGGAAGCCCACGCCCTTCAACTCCGTGATTGTGTCCAGACTGGTATGCTCCCTTCTCCTTAGCCCATACTTCTTCCTCTGCTTTTCCTATTTTTTGATTTGGAGCCACACGTTCCATAGGGGCTTGGAGTTTATAAGTCCTGGCCACACCTTCCCAAGGGTCTGGAGGGCGTGGCTTGACAGGCAGCTTAGAAGGAGGCAGCAGATGCCAGGAAGAAGAAGATGGCCGAGGTGGTTCATCAAAAGTACAAGAAGGAGAAGGAGGTTGCCTAGCATGTGAAGGCCAGGGAGAGGAAGAGTGACATCGAGTCCGAGCTCGAGTCGGAGGATCCCACGGATGTGGACGACATGGTTTTCTCCGAGGCAGAGGAAAGTCAGGAGGTCGTTGTGACCTCGGCGGAGTGTCGTGACCTTGCAACGATGTCCGCTGGTGATGAGCAGGAGGCCACGCGGTGCATGGTGGTTCTTGCACTGAGGAAGCATGCGGTGAGCATGGACGTCGTTGGTGACCGGGAGGCAAAGCGGACACGGTCACTACACCCCTTGGTGGCATCACCGGTCCCATCCCCGCCTGCCACGGACGTGGCCGAGCAAACCAGGTGGTCCAAGGAGTGGACTGGCACCAGTGCATCGCCAGGAGCATTGCTAGTGTGTGACTCGTGGCCAGAGGACGCCCCGCCTGCCGTGGACATGGCCGAGCCTGCTAGGTGGTCTGAGGAGCGGACTGGCACCAGTGTGTCACGTGACTCATAGCCGGAGGGTGCTCCAACCACTACTCTAGTCGAGGAGTCCTGAGCCAAGGGTCACGGTGACTAGCAGGCTAGGTAGGAGCTGGTTAGGTGGACTCTACCTCTGGCTAAAGTGAGGGGGTGTGGGTCACAACCTAGGAGCGGTCCTAGCCCTGTAGGCCCACTGACTCTGGGTTCTACCTTCTGAGTCATGCCACTCACCTCCTGTACATTTTCCTTTGTTTCTTTTCAATCTTTTGCTATCGAGGCTTTTTGGAGTGTGACTTACCTACACCCTCTGTCAGCGATCAGGTGATGATAGGGTTGAGCATCGCCCCAACTCCTGAGCAGGAGGCGTGGAGGCCCACCCTATAGCGTGTCACGGCGAGCGGTAGGGGGAACAGGGTGGCGGCGGTGAGCCCTTCCCTTCTAGGGGTGGTTGCTGCTATAGTGACAGCAGCGGCGTCGGCATTGGCGGCAATTCCGGTGCCAATGGCGGAGGTCATGTTGGTGGTAACCTTTGCGGCCCCTCCTCTGTCAGTTGTGGCGGAAGAGGAGAGGGAGACCGAGCTCCCTGCCTCACTGGGTGGAGGGCTGCACGGCTCACCTTCATGGTCGGAGCGGAAGGCACCGGGGGGAGACATGGCCAGGGCAGAGTTGAAACACTAGCGGCAGCCCGTGCAACCAAGGTGGTGGACATCCCATCTGACGACGAGGCTGACAACATGGAGGAGCTGCTGGTGTCATCGCGGGAGCTGGTGGTGGTTCCATCGGAGGCTGGGCCCTCTGGTGGGCTACCGGAGGGTGACTTAGAGTGGCCTTGCCCCAAGGACCCGGGAAAGGCGTGGTTCATCCTTTGGGATTTGTAGGAGCGTCAGCTCTAGGACATCCTTGGAGAGCAAGGACATGCCGCGGTGTCTGAACTCGCCAACCTGTCCGCAAAGCTTGGAGATGCCTAGGAGTGGGTTAAGTCCACCCAGCGGTTAGTCGAGGTCGACCTACAGCTTGCCGCGGAGGTGAGCTTCCCATACCTGCACTTGACCTCTGCATCTTTTGTTGGTTGCCTTAGCATGCTAATTTTTCGTAGAGTCTGAGGGGATGTCGTCCCATAAGTCCTACTTCCTCTGAACGGAGCACGCTCGGGTGGCTGAGCTTGAGCGTCAACTAGAGTCCACTCGCCATGAGTCTTAGGACCAAGCGGCTGAGGCGACCATGGCACGGGTGGAGGGGCAGTGTGTGGTAGAGCAGGCGACCGCCACCGAGCGTAGGCTCAAGGTGATGAAGGCCCATGGGGCGAAGACCGAGACGGGGTTGCGGACGTCCTTGGCGAACACCAAGGTGGCACTCCAAGAGTCCCTGGCAGCCCTTGAGTCAGAGCAGAGTGCTTTGGTGTCGGCATGGAAGGCCTTGGAGTCAGAGCGGAAGGACCGATTGGAGGTAGACCGGGAAGTGCTCGCGTTTCAGGGCCGGGTGATGGGGACGAAGGACACGAGCGCTTGGCTGTGTGAGCAGGTGGCCCGGTAGGTGGAGGATTTCTCCACCCTTGAGAACTTTCATGTCTATACATACCTTTTCTATTTTTCATCATGTTGGTTTTTTCATTCAACCTGTTTCTGAGCTTGTCGCCCTTCTTTCAGAGCTAGGTGGAAGGGTGAAGACGCTGGAGCGGGACCTAAAGACGATCAACGCGACCTTCAGCCAGAATGTAGAGGAGCTAGCCAAGTCCCATGAAGAGCGATGTGCTCTCAAGGGAGATCTTGACTAGATCCGCAATGTTGCCCAGCTCGTCGTCTTAGAAGTCTTTGGGTCGGCGCCAAGCACTAGCGCGCCAGCCGTCTAGCTGGTGGAGGTCCCGAATGCGGTCTGGGACCTTATCAGGAGCAGGCTGTTCTACGGAGCATCGAGGGTGCTGACTTTGGTGGTGACGCACCGCTCGAACCTGTACTTCGCTACTATCTGCAATGGGTATGCTGAAGGCTTGAGCATGGAGGACATCTAATCGATCGAGGAGAGCTTGCTGCCGCACGCAAGGTCGGTGGTAGAGCAAGTCTCTATTGAGTCGGTAATGGACGTCCGTCACGAAGACATGGCTAGAAGCATGCGTGGGAAGGATGTTGCCCAGTCTGCGGATGACGCGGAGCTTGGGTTAGAGGTGAATGTCGCCCCGGCTTCGACCGAGCCGAATGTCGTGCCGCCAAGGAGTGAGCAGCCTACGCCTTCGTCGGTCGCACCGACAGCAGATGCCGCCGGGCCGGTCCTATAGCTTGTAAAATATAAGTAGTTTAGTTAGCGTAAAAAGTTTAAGTTTGTGGGGGAGCCCCTGTGTAAACGTTCCTATATGCTTAATGACTACGGTCTATTTCGTTTTCTATAATGGAGTCACTCCGTTCGGGGAAGCTTGTTCCCCTTTTGTTCCTTGGTTTTTTTTCTTAGCATAATTTTGTGTTTTATTCTTTCTTTCTCGTACCTGCCCGTTTGTCCCATAGGCTATGACCTTGGGAGCCCGGGGCATGGCCCATGAGGCTCGGCTGCTCGTAACTATAGGGAAAGGCGGGGTACAATCAGTCGGAATGTTTTTAAAGCAAAGCTACGCAAGGCAAAACAAAGGAACAAACTATCCTTTTGGTTGGGTAGGAAGGAATTTCACCATATGATAGTAAATAAAACAGAGAGGTAGTAGTGTACCCTAGTGGAGCCCCCGAGTGCCCCTAGCCAAAAAGTGCTCGGGTCGGGGTGTTCTTATAGGAGCATAGGCTAAGTAAATAATGGTAAGACTAAAACTTAGGGGAAGAAAAACGACATAGCTGTTCCAAGCATTCGGAGAGAATGTCGTCATTGTTGTCCTTCAGTCGGTAGGCATCTAGTCAGATCACTTCAACCTTCAGTCATCTGGATCCTTGCCCACTACGCCCTCTTTCTCGGTTGCTGCTTCTTCGCCTTTCTCTTCCTTTGGCTTGCCAGCCTGTCGCAAAAGGTGCTTGAGAAGCTAGTAGTCCTTGTAGAGGTAATTAATGGGGTAGTCATGGTTGGTGCATGGGCTCTCCATGAGCTCGTGGAAGTGGCCCGAAGGGTCCTGCTGGGGCTACGTGCCCACGTGATCAGCCGTGGCATCCAACATGGAGTTGGCCGGTCGGTGGCGATCCTTTCTGTTCTTTTTTTCCCTCTACATGGAGGGGCCCTTGTCCTGATCTTGGCGTTTGGCCTTTCCTTTGCCCTGGCCTCTGTTGGAGCACGGCAAGAGCTGCGCTCGCTGAAGGTTTTGTACATAGGTCTGCGGTCTTGGGCCATCAGGGCTGGGACTCCGGTCGCTGCTGTGTGTGTCTCGGTTTGGCCCAAGCCGTGTGTGGACCGGCAGTCAATATGGAGAGGTCGTCAAGTCAAGGCGAGGTGCCAATGCGGCCTCCTGTGCTGCGCTCGCTGGCCGTCATGGTGATCAGGTGGAGTGACCCATCTGCTACATCCCCATTCCCCTTGTGGGGAGTGAGGTCATGAGTTAGCATCGTGATACAGAGCTCTTTGCTTGTTGCATGGCGGCGGTCTCCACTAGTGCCTAGAGGTTCTGGTGGATCGCCTGTTCATGAGGGTCGTTCGGCTCGGACAGGCCACACAGAAGCATTATCGCGGCAGCGATGTTTTGATTGGCTTGAGCGAACTATGGGGGATCAGTCCCCCTATCCATGGTGTTGCGCTGGACCTGACGGGCATGACCCCGGGCGCCGCTCGCCGGTCTATGCGCATGGGGCACAGTGTGGTGCGCCGAGCGCGCTAGCGCAGTCGGTGGCTAATGCAGCCACTATTGTCATAGTGCCTCGCCATGCTCCCGTGTGAGCTCGAGGGTCTCTGCACGAGAGTCCAGTGAGGTGTGAGTTTGTGAGGACTCTACTTCCACCGGTGGGTGTCCCGGAGCGTCTGCCATGGCGCACTCCTGGGACAGACGGTGGCTAGGCGCCATGTCGCCGATCCTAGAGCTATCACTCTTGCCATTGTCATCCATGAGGTCGAGGAAATAGGTGGGAGCATAGTCCGTCATTCCCGTAAATTTGGATGCAAGAGGGGGCGGCGCTGGCATCTTTTGGAGCCCTCGGGCGTATGCGTCCGTGAAAGATGCGAGGCCGTAGGGGAACCGGTCGTATGGTGGTCATGTCTAGGACAACGGGGTTCCTCCGGGTAATCGGCGGAAGATAGAGGATAGTAAGTAAATAACATTATGTACATTACTCACAGTGGGGTTTGAGCAGAGAGTTTGCTCAGAAAGAAGCGCAGATGCCGTGTCGTCGAAGTCGTGCATCCCAGAGTCGATGGATGGCACCCCTCTGACGGGTGCCGGGACGTGAGCCTCCTCACGAAGGTGTAGTACGCCGAGCCAGTTGGTGACGAAGTCCAGGCTTCCGAAGAGGAAGGCCTGGGATGGCTCAAGGACGGGTGGAACCCACATCCCAATAGGTGAGAGTGCGGGAAACTCCAGCGAGCCGAAGTGAATCGTATTGCCCGAGCCCGCCACGGCGAGGGTGGCAGAAAAGTGGGCCATCCGATGACCAAAAAGTGTTAACATACAACGTCTTCCCCACAGACGGCGCCAACTGTCGGTACAGAAAGTGACCAACTAGTGAATATTTATATTTTTGCCGTAATGTTATGATCGGAAGGTGGCCTAGCACTCAATGACACAGGGTTTATACTGGTTCAGACAATATGCCCTACGTCTAGTTTGAGTCGATCGGTGACTTAATTCCTGAGCCCAGGTGCTCAAAGTCTGCAGTGGGGTTACAAACAAGAAGGAGAAAGATGGGGTGTACGAGAGGTCTGGTCGGCTTCGGTCGGAAGGGCCGAGAGCGACAGGAGCTCTGCTATGAGCTAAGTGTTTAAGCGTGTGCTTGAGGGCCAAACCTGGTGGTTCTGTGGTTGTGAGCTAGTGAACTTGATTGATCTAATGAATCTGAAGGGACTGAGCTTGAATCAACTTGGGTTAACTTGGTCTATTGGGAGAGAGCGCATCCCCTTTTATAGATGAAGGGGATGGCCTTACAAGTGAGAGGGAGAGAGTACGAATGCTTCTAAGCCTTGTTGCCCACGCTGACAGGTGTAGGATAATGGTAGGCGCCTACAACACTGTTGATGTCATTGTAGAATGTCAGATGCATGTCGGAGGTTACGTCGTCTTGTTCGGGTATGGCAGATATCGGTATCTGCTATACTGTTGATGCCCAGAGGCATGTGAGGTGTTTTCACCATGTTTACTCAGTACGGTAATTCCGACGCCCAGAACATTGTCGATGCCCAGGGGCTGTGGGGGGCCTTACCGTGTGGGAGTCAATGGCGCCCACAACACTATAGAGGGAAATGTCGGCACCTACAATACTATTTGTGTTAGGGCGGTTGCAGAGTACTATTCCTATAGGCGTACAGGGTATGGTCCCTAGTACCGTGGTTTGACTTGTGCGCTTTCTTCGTTTGTCCCCTAGTCCTTTTCGAGTGGGCGTCCCCAGTCAGATGGCTCTAATCGGCTCTGGTTGCGCTAGTCGGAGAAGAGCGGCGAGTAGGGTTTCTGTGAACCCTGGTCGAAGACGCGGGGTCGGAGTTGGAAATAGTGCTTGGGCTAGGCCTTCTGATCGGAGAGGCCGTCCGGAGGCGGCTGGAGTCCGAAGTGAGTGCTCTGGTTGGAGAGGTGGGCTGAAGTAGTCAACGAGCGGGCGCTGTTCCTCTTTGGCCAGACCTTTCGGTCGGTGACTGGACCGCCCTTTCGCCCTGTTGTTTTAGACTCTTGGGCCAGCCCTTGAGTTGCGTGTTGTCTGCTTGGGCTGAGCCTTGACGTGGAAGCCAGTCCCCGAGGGACCCTAGGTTTATGAACCCGACACGTCTCATATTTGTGTATGGATTGCATAAAAAATAGGAGAAATTATATCAAAATTTTTTACCTAAAGTACGTATTAATCAGCGGCATCAGTTTTACCAGTTCAAAATAGTGATTGAAGTCTAAAATCAAATAGGCTTTTCAGTCATGGAATCTAGGAAAAATAGCCTTTATGGTGATTTGTCATGTCAACGTCGAATAGACTTTTTAGGGTCCTTCGAAATAGTGATTTAAGTCTAAAATCAAATAGGCTTTTCAGTTATGGAATCTAGGTTCTCTAGTATCCTACGATGTAGGCTTTTCAGTGATTCTTAGTAGACTTTCTAGGAGCATTTAAAGCACAACACAACGGCTAGCAAACCTGCGTCCACCTATATATATGTGTTCTAGGATACATTGCTAACTAAAAGGAAAACCAAGCTAGTATTTGGTTTCGTTAGAGTATGAATGTCTGGAGGGTTATCTAGAGGAAAAGGTTTTGGGAGTGGGAGAGGAAAGGAGGGGACGAAGAGAACTCCCATTGTGTGGGAGGGGTCTATTGGGCCTGATTTTTTAAGGAACCAGTGTATCAGTTTTCCCCCGAGAGCAAGAGTGATTTCACTAAAGAGTGCCCTCTCAGAGGATACGATAACCGGAAGAAAGATTGGCCAAAATGCATGCATGGTGAGGACTACTTAGTGCAGATGTTCATCGAGGGGATCAACGGTGGTCGTCGCTTCTTCAAATGCCCGCGAGCATGGGTAATTGCTATTACATTTCGTTTGTTAAATGTGTTTCTCGAATACCCTTACAACTTACAAGATATATTTATTATAGTCTTCTAAGTCCGAAAAAATGTGGGTTCACTAGGTGGGTCAATCCTCGATCAATTAATCCGCATCAGCAGTACATCTACTACCTATAGGATCAAATCTTCGATCTACAAAGGAAAGTTAGCAGCATGTACAAGGAAGACGAAGACGACGACAACAACAACAATGGTGCAAGTTCACAGGAGGCACTCTACAATGATCCATATTGCACCTGCCCTAATCACAAGAACAAGGGGCCTCCGCAGTCACCCCCGCCACCAACAAAAGGAGGCTACTGTGGAGAAGGTGCAACATAATTTGCTTTGTGGTCATACTACTAGGACAGCCCTATCTTATTCACATGGCACATCCATGTGTTTCTTGTGCTTGTTGTTTGCTTGAATTACCTAAGGCATGTTAGGTTTAGTTCAGGACCTCTGTACCCTACTTTGGTATATGTTCTCACATGCCATTTTATGTGTTGTGTGTGTTGAATTATATAATGCCCTACTTCGTTAGGTTTTGTTTACAATACGTGATCATATTTCACTACGTCCGCAATATTAAACTGAATATTATGATCACAAATAATAAAAACAACTACATAATAAAAAGTCCAATACTATGACACATTAAATAACACAATAATACTAGAAGTACGTGCCGACAAACTAAATAACACAATACATGACCTAAGCATGCTCATACTTAAAGTACATTACATGACAACATAATAAAAAGTCCAACAGTAGACAACATTGTTCATGAATAAACCATAGAACTAGGAAGTAATTGAGACTACTGAGTATAACGAGGCCACTTTTCCTTCCCCAGGGCATCGAGATTCTCCTCCATCGCTACTTTCGCTCGGCGTGCACGCTCAAGCTTCTTCTCCCTCTCCTCCCTGTATGCAGCAACACGCCTCCTTTCCTCCTTTTTATTGTGCTCCTTTTTTGTAGCCTACTCTCCATGTCTCTTCTCCATCATCTTCTTGTCCTCTGCCTCCCACCATAATAATTTCTGCATCCATTTTTTGTCGTCAGACTTGATTCAATGCCGATCTACTTCTTAAAATCATAGAGCGATGGAGGGGTCTGCAACAAACGCAATTATTACAAAACAATAAAAATCATGCAAGATGTCATATGACACAAAAAATTATTACACAAAATCAATTCCTCACCATTTTGTTAATGCGGCGCTGACAAAATGTAGGCTCAAACGCAAAATTGAAACACATCCAATACATCTGCCTATACGTGTCCTCTTCATCGGACTTGGCTACCTTGCAAGGATCGTCGCAAAAGCATATGAGCACTGGAACATCACTAGACAGAAGCAATAGGTCGAAGGCATTTTCAGTCATCCGGCCATAACTACAATTTAACCATTTTCGTTCTAAGAACCGAAAGCAATTAACATTAAACCCTACACCTAGGTTTTCTCATTTGATTCACAACAATGAATCCATAACATAACAACGTGCGCTGAGGTTACCTTGGTTTGATAGCTTTTTTACGTCTTGACATTCTATGGTTGTATAATATAAATATTAAAATTACATGAAACCCTAAATAATGACGATTCTTAAGTTAAAAAATCCGACTAATATATACCAAATCGATTTGAAAAAAAAAACTAGGAGGGAGCGAGGATACCTTGGCTCTTGAAGATCTACGGATAAAATCAAAGTTTTCAAGGTTCAATATGTCGATTCGTGAGGTAGGACGAAGTGGGGAGAGAAAAACTCCGAGAGGAAGGAGAAAGAAGAGAAAGAAGACTCGGACAGAAAGATTGGGCGTCGGGTTAAAACACAAGCTCGGTGCCGTGGATCTCGGCGTCAAGATTCACGGCGTCGAGCTGGCTGCCATGTCAGCGTCCACGCCGCAAACGTGGCCCCCGACGTAGGCATCATAATCTATGGCGCCGAGACGTGTAAGCTCGACTCCACCAACAATGACGTCGAACTACTCTATGGGCATATTTGTGAATTTTTTTAAAAAAAGGCTTAAAAAAAACGGCCAAAAGGGCCGGAATCACATGCGGGGTTGCGGTCACCGTCTCCGGCTCGTGAGCTTCGTTTGTTCGCGCTCGCGCGCCGGGTTCTTGCAGGGAAAGACGCAGCTGGTCGAGTCCTCCAGACGGCCGGGTAGGAATAATAGGATCGATGTCCCGGTATTCTCTGCCGTCTCTTGTAGCCAGCTGGGAATTTTGTACAGGTTCGTGGCGAGTGCACTGTGCACCGGGCTAGCTACCTGAATTGGTACTACTGCTACTTACTAGCTGCGTTCCATCATACCACTTCGAAATTCAGAGGGATCGGAGGACTTCGGGTTTCAACTTTGAACTGACTTTTGCACCAGCGCTTCGTGGTTAGGAATGCCCTGCATTGTGCCCTAAATCCTTTTCTAATAACGTACGGAGTAAATCTAGCCATCCATCGTGCTCCGAAGGACACATGGTGGGAGTTGGGAGGGTGTCACGCAAATGGCACTACAAGTACGAGCGTCGTACGGGAAATGACCCGTAAATAAAGGCATACGTGCACCTTTCGTGCAAACGATTTGCTTGAGTTGGTTTTTGTTACATCTGCTTCTGCTTAGAAAGGTTACAGAGAAAGAAATGGTGCTATTAATTAGAGCACCAGCTAGCAAATACGTACACATTAGACGGACCTCACATTATATTTACCATTACCTTTGTTCCTATATACCAAAACTGCCCCCTTGCGAAGCAACGTCGTCCCTTCCATACGTCCGTCAGATCACGTGTACGTCCTCCGCCCAGTCGTCCGATCCCCTCCTCCTTTACGGCTCGATGTCCACCTTCTCGAACCACCGATGTCGTGGTCGCTGCAGTCCACAGACCTTATCCCTTTCCTCCCTACATGAAAACGGATCAGATACGAACGGATATCACCGATATTACATTTGTTTTCATATTTCTGTCCGGATTCGGATTCAAATACGGATAGTGTCAACTATGTCGGATAGGATACGATTGGATATCGACATCATAAATATGTGATTTGAGTATTCTGATACGGATACGGTATCGGATGTTGGATATCCGGACTTGGATACGGACAGATCTCAACCCCTCTAAACGGATTCAGTTTCGAATACGGTCGAAAAATATCCGTACCATTTTCATCCCTACTCTCTGGTCTCGACACACACGCGACAAAAAAATCCTCCTCCACCGAGCCTCCCCGTGCTTCATTTCCTGCGTGGTGCTCCTCGCTTCACCGTATGCCGCCTTCGATGGCTATTCACTCCGCGCACCTGGGTTGTAGCCGCGTCGCCCCTCACCCTCCTCGCATGCCTGCGCAACAGCTCCATCGATGGCGACCGTCTCCTTCGGGCCTCTTCGGGGACCAGTCGGAGGACGAGGACGATGCGGACGACGCCAGCAACGTCGTCAATGAGACGCATACGACGATGAGGACGACGACGCCCGCAGTCACGCGCACGCCTGCCACGGCGGATACCGCTCCGTAAGCCTGCCCGTCTCCCTCCTCCGTGCGATTCCGATTCGTCTCGGCTGCTTTGTTGTTCTCTGTCGGACCTGCGGCCTAAGGTTTAGGTTTTCGGATTCACGTAGGATGGAGGTTTCTTTTTGGGGGATTTGGGGGAGGTATACAGTTCGTGCGAATTTGCTGAAATCCTACTAAAATTTGGAGTCGCCCTTGATTTTGATTTCAAGTTGTGTATGCAGAGAGAGGTTGATGAATCCATGAACTTTTTTTTGCCTCACTTTGGCACCCCCAGGTCCACTCCTCTGTACTACAACAACCAAACATTAGGAGAAGGAAAAAAAACGGGTTTTAGGTTCACAGGGTCTAGGTATGTTCTTCATCGTATTTAAAAAAAAAACTTGATCTGAATGGGTTAAGACTGCCCCCACAGCATTAAAACCCCTGACTCTGAACCCCCGCCCCACCCTAACACGGTGGCTTTCCGTCGCTCAAGTGAGAATTAGGCCTGTGCCCCCAGTGCTTTGGATATGGGACGGACGAGGGGATTTTTTTAACATCAGCCTGAAATTCACTCCCACGGGAAGTCGAACCCTGAGGAGTGTCGTCGGAGTACTCTAACCAACTGGACTAGAGGCCCTTTGGCCTTCATCGTATTTACAAGAGTATATATTACCAGCATAGTTACAATGTACTCACCTATGCTCAATCTTTTTACAGGATTTGTCTTATCTAACCATGAATCATATGACTCTCGACTACAAACGTTTATATTTGTACTTATTCATCTTCTTTATATTTTTGCGCACTCATTTCCTTCCTATGTACTGACATGTAAATATGGTTGTTTAATTGGATTTTTCCTGCTGTGCTTTTGGACTGATGCTTTACCTTATCAACAGGTCCATTCATCTGCTTAGTTAATCTTGGCCTCATGATGATAGCAAAATGGACGGCTTCTTTAATGGTGTTGTTGCAGTGTCAGCTTACTCTTCATGCCAACAAGGTACATCATTTCAGTTTGA